>NC_142507.1:35791500-36095500 GCF_057876585.1 Rhinolophus sinicus
CTTAAATAAGTCTTTGTCGTTTCCACACTACAGTACTTGTTAATCCCTTTGCAGTTTTGTGACTCTTTATTTACAATGACTTTCCTCTTTTGAAAGGTAACACTACCGTGCTATTCACCAAGTCCACTGGCCTTTGAAAACAAAACAACTTCATCGAGATATAATTTATAAGCAATAAAATTCTCCAACTACAAATGTACATTTTGATACATTTTAACAAATGTGTACAGTGTGTAATCCCAACCACAATCACATTGTGGAACTTCCCCAACACCCCAGAAAGTTTCTTTGCACTCCTCTGCATGAGGGATTCTTTTTATTTTTAATTATCAAAACTCTTAAGTCTACTTCAAACAACAGCAATAGTTACTCTTAAAATTCAGTAGTTCACACAATTCACTTGGCCTGCTTAGTCCAACTGCAGCTCCCTGAACCCCATTCCCAGAAATTCTCATGCATTATAAACTTTCAGAAGTCAGAATCTGACCATGGTACTTCACCGGTTCTCCATTGCCTATGGAAAAACTATAAACTCCACAGTGTGGGTTAAAAATTGTATCCTACTTATTTTCTTAGTTTTATCACTCTCAGCATTCTCCTCTCCCCTACTCCCAACCCAAACTCCTGAAATATCAGTCTGTTTCAAATATCCTTGACTTTGCTACTACTGCTCTCTCCACCCAGAATGTTCCTCTTCCACCAGTTCCTAAAACAAAATATACTCACACATTTCTCAACATGCAACAGTGAATTGTTTTAAGCAGAGGTGTGCGGTGATGTAGCTATCTCTCCCAACTCCACCACCACCCAGCCTAAGATATAATGGATCACACCCTACTTGGGACTGCCATTCATTATTATTAAAAAAAAAAAAAAAAAAAAAAAAAAGAAAAGAAAAGAAACAGAGCTTAAGCAAAATTTTACATTCACTTCCCTTCTGTAAACCAACCAGGCCCATTACTACCTTGGAGGCTTTTCTAACCCAGACACATCCCCTGGGCAAATACACCTTTTTTTTTCAGGTCTCATTTTCCATGCCACTTGTTTCATGAGGCCTTGACTGACCCTCTAATCTAAATGAGTCACGTTGTCCATTTCCCCCAATACATTTGTTGAAGAAGTCTGTTTGTTTGTTCGTTTGTTGTTTATGGTTATTTGTTAAATGTCTGTCTCTTTCACTAGCTGGTAAGCTCCAGGTAGGGAAGACCTGTATCAGTTGTGTCCACTACTGAGCAGAAGTATCAGGTCTATTGTAGGTTCTCAAGGACATGCTTGTTGAATAATGAATGTGTTGATAAGATGTGCTTAGAGACAAAAATGAGAACTGGATACCGACTCTGATAAAACTACCAAATATATTGCTAATGGTATTTATTATCTATACCACATTATCTTAGATATAACACTATCTCATCATTTTTTACTTATTTTGTCAATGTATTCTCCTACATTAGAAGTAATTTCCTCAAATAGCAAAAACCATGTGTTCTATGTCATTTATACCCTCCACAACATTGACCACTTCCAGTCACAAAACTAAAATAATAATTATAATGACAATAGTAATATAATATCTAACATTGATTGAGGATTATCTTTGCTAGGCAATGTGCTAAGTGCTTTAAATTAATTAAAATATCTAAATCATTGGGACAACTGCATGAGGTTGATGTGATTATTATTCCCATCTCACAGATGAGAGAAATCTAAAGTTCACAGGGATAACTACACAATTATTAAGCAGCTGTGACAGGAGGTGGATCTAAGCAGTCTAATTTATATCTCAATCATCATTTTAGTAAAAACAAATGTTTGCACTTATATTTATTTCCATCCATTTGCATATCTACCAGTTTCATGATCAGATTTTTATTTTTGAAGTTCACTTTAACAATTGTAAAGAAAGGCTATATTAGAAGAGTGGGGAAGACTGAAGTCAGAGGGGACTCTTTAGGGGCTTCCACTCCTGGAACCTCAGCTTTTAAAAAGAATTGCATAACTATCACTTCTCCCTGTTTCGTAGATCCCTTTTGATAAACAATTAAAATAATGGAGTAAAAGATGCCCTATTCTCAGAAAATAAAGTGCCTTATAAGTTGATAACATTAATAGCACCTTGTAAGTCAAACTAAAATAATTACTGCTAGAATATGTACTTGATAATTTATACTAGATTCAAAGATGGTTTAAGAATTTCTACTATATAAAAAATATATCTATTTTATTTAAGTAACCACATTAATATCAGATTCTTCAAAGAAAACCCTCCTCAAAAATTCATTATTTAATTTTGTTAATTTAATTTAACTGACTGTAGAACAGAGCTTGAGAGATAATTAGATAAAACTGAACAAAATGGCATTTTGGCCTTCCCTATTAAAAAAAATTAGTTCAAAATCCAATAATGTCTCCAGCCTATTTGAATTCTATGTTGTCTCATTGGATATATTATCCATTAAACATAGAAATATATCTCTGGAGAAATAGTAACATTTATTTACCTGATGTGACAACAGTCTGAATTGTCTGAGACACTGTGGTAGAAGCCAAATGACTTGGCATGTTTTAGAAGAGACCAAGAGATAGTTGGTTGATTATAAATAAATGTAAAAAGAAGTTAACATATTTCATATTTTAAGGGTAGCTCCCACTTTCCCCACCCCCACACCCTTCATTTGGCCACTGAGGGAAATGTGATAACTCTGATAATAATGAAAGTCTTAAACATGGTGAGAAGTCCTATATTTACTATACATCAGAGACTAGTTTTTTATATTGCTTCGATAACTCTAAACCTTTAAACTGCTCTTTCTAGGGCAAATTCTGCCCTCCAAAACTTAATTGGGCAGCATCCTATGTTGACTCAGAGGGAATAAAATGCTCGCAGAGTAAACCACTCACCCATTAATTTTTCCAGGGCATCACGGTATCATTTAGTACCTGGAAAGAGGTAATTTACCACATGGTACTTTGTAGGAGCTCCTGACTGAGCATTTTACTCCCAGGGAGAACGCAGCTCACCCTGCATCACTATAGAAACAGCCTCCTATTATAATCAGGATTATTATCTTTCGTTTACTCCCTTTTTCTGCCTGAGTCTCTCAGTAACAGCTGGGGGCCTCATTTATAAACAACCTGTGCTGTAAAATGCCCATGATGCTCACAGTTTGAAAACATAGGAATGCAGTTTATACTTGGGCATATTATTATTTTATTATTATTTTGTATTTATTCAGTACATTTTCTCCAGGGAGCTGAAGGTATTTCGTAAACTTTAAATAACTAGTGGATATAAATCTATGCCACTGTCTGTAAGTTATAGTTACTTTACTAATAATAAAAACAATTTCAGTGTATGAATTGGTATTATTTATTTATAGTTAACACGTGAGAAGGAAAAGACATTTCAATAACCATAGAAAAAAATGCTAATCTTATTTTATTTTTTCCTATGGAATTAACTAAGGCTGTGAGTTGACGGCATTCATTGCATAAAGTACAGTCTGCTTGGAATTGCTAATTAATAAATGTTATTGACTGATGACTGAAATTATATTTTAATTGTATAAAATAGTGTAAACTGTCTTTACCTAGATTTCTACAGCCTAGTTATTTCTAAGTTTCCAGGCTTAACAGAACAACATTTTTTTGAGTATTGTGGTAGATTTGCTGGAACTCTCATCTTACTAGTGGAAATCCATCGTACCGAATGACAATGATTCACAAGGAGCTTACATTCTTCAGGTTGCATGTTTCTCTAATGTCTTGTTTCCAGTATATTTTCAATTTCCCCTCAGTCTTACTTCTCAGGCTTCCTGAATTATTATCATGCTGCTTTGCATCCACCCCTCACTAGACCTAGATAGTTGCTAGACCTTCATTGCCTCCCTCCCATTCCCCAAAGCTAAAACCAAAGGACACTCCAGATTTTACAAAGGTTTCAGTGTGCTGGATATGGATAGAGATGGCAGCACAGACGAAGTTTAAAATTTGTATTAGCTACAACTGTCTGTCCACTGGAAATTTCTTACCTACTGTTTGACCTCCTCACCTAGTTTTTAGGTACTAAATTATTGCTATTCTCTCAAGTATCTCTTTCTTTCTTAAGATTGACTCTTCTTTTGTCTACTTTTTAGCCAACTTCTATCTGCCAAATTTCTGTTTATTTCTTAAATAGATTTATTTATTTAATTTTAAAAATAAATTTAATTTATTAAATAGATTTAATTTATTTCTTAAATTCAATTCTTATTTGTGTAAATTCTCTTATCTAGGATAGGCCCAAGAAAATATTCACTTTATAAACAAATATATGCATTAAGATATAAGTTTTCTCCCTCTCCTCTCCCTATCCCAATCAAAGAAAAATTCTCATCTTAAACAGAATTCAGCTTTTTTTGTAGGGCATGTCTCAGATGACATGGGATAGCCCCCGTTTATGCCTATTGTGCTGGAGTAATTATTAACAGTACACTTTCTCTCAGAAGCCTCCAATTTTTTGTGATGGTATTTTACACCCCCCCCACCCCACTTGGCAAGTATTTTCCTATAATCTTTTAAAAGAAATGTCTTAAATCACATACAACATCTGTTCATATATATGAACTCACACACATGTAACTTAAGTAATCCTACAATGCAGAAGGTATGTTGCCCCTTAAACAGCATAGTCTTGTAATGTAAAATGTTTCTTTGAGTAGTACTTGGTATTTCTTACCCCTGAAACACTGTGCCCAACCCAAGAGTTTCTCGTCCAGATGACACAGGTGTCCCTCTCCATCTGTGCAGTTTATCAGCCAGCAATTGCGTCTGTAATTGTGGCCTGGAGTCATCTAGGGTAGAAGCCTTTCTCAGCTTAGTTGAAGCCCAGTGGTCCTTAGTGCTGACGTGGCCTGATCTTACCTCATCGCAGGCACCCTGTGGTCTGGCTGCCTGCATCAGCCCCTCCTAGACTGATTGCCCCGTAGCCTCTCGGAAGAGCCCCTTCTTCCCTTTGACATGTCATCTCCAGCAAGCACTCCAGGTAGATTCTCTTATACTTTTGGGTTCCTTCTGTACACACAGGAAACAAAGGCATGCTATGGAAGCTAAAAAACATTTTCATGTTAGGTGGACTTCAAGCTAGCCTCTTCCCAGGTTATCAAGTGGGACTCAGGAGATCTTCCCATTCTCTTTCCCCATTGAGTTATCCTCATCTTTTGGTCCCCTTTTGCTCTTTCCTCCCAACTCCACACACATAAAATGAGCTGAAATCCTTGGAGGGAATTAGCAATCACACATCTAAGCACTCCCTTCTCCTGTAACCATATTCTTTTACCATAAAATAGAAAATCCTTTGGCCTTGCTGCCCTAGGTGGTATTAATCTCTTCAATACAGTTAGCCATTCCTCCACGCTTCAAGTTGTAGTTAAAGATTAAAACACAAAACCTATTCCCTCAGCATAGTTGTCTGGCTTGTAAGAAAACTGACTTCTTATATAATCTATTTGGAATGTCAGAGGGTGAACTCATTTCTTCTCTTCGCAGTCTACAAGTAGCATTTCTAGTTTCCCCACCCTCCACCACATCCACACCTCCACCTCCATCTTCACTGCAGACAGGTGAGTCTTTTGAAAGAGAATAGCCTGTTACTGGAGCTGTGATAGTAAACCCATAATCCTAGTTTTAGGATTGTACCCATGTTTCTCCTAGACTTGAGGACGTGAAAAGCACAGGATCCTGGCCTGAACTGCCCTCAGAACTTCTTGTGTATCCCTTCCAAGATTTTAGAAACACTCACGAGAAAACTGCTAATAACATGTGGCTGCTTTCTAGGCCCAGCAGCCAATCACAAAGTTTTTCACCATGAAGGACAGTATCGGCTCCTGAAACCATAGCAGTGGTGATGCCTAATTGCCCACAGAGAGAGGGAAAAAGTTAGCAAGTTTTGTTTTTTGCCAGGTCAGCCATTGTGCATGCTGTAAAAGCTTCATGATAGTATGCAGGGTACTCGTTCTTCTGTAACTATAGAATTACTATTCTATTACTATTATAAAAATTCGCTGTGGAGTTTTATACTAAATCTTTATATATCTACCAGTATTTTTATTTTGCTGTAAGACCTTATTCAAAAAGCATTATTCAGTTGATTAGAACCAATTCTCATAAATCTTGCGATTCCACTTACGACTCTCCCATCTGAAAAGGCCAAAAAAGAGAATGTCTGCTCTACTTACAATTCTCTGCACATCCTTTCAGTACCCTGAAGGAGGTGGATGAGATCCTTCTGCAAAGGTGATGGACAATAATTATAAGTAAATAGTTGTGTATTTCAGAGGACACACATTCAGAAAATCTTTGAAATAAGCAAAAGGGAAAGAAAGGACTTCTAAACAAACATTTACAAAAAAGATCTAAAAGGCAAACCTACAACCCAGGATGATAATTTGCATATGGGAAAACTATAATAAATTGGGTTATTAGGTTTTCTAAAAATACAAGAAGGGGCAATAAAGAATAGCAATAACCTACAATAGATTCTTATGCCAGTGAGGTTGAAAGTATCTTTCATTGGAAAAAAAAAGCAATTGAAATAAATTAATTAATTAATGAAATAAAACAACATTATGACAAATTGAAGTCGGAAATGTTAAAATTTAGAAATCCATGAAATGACCTTTTACATGATTTCAGTTTCTTTCAAGTTCAGATCAAAATCTATAACCTTTGTTAAATTAATGTTTGAGTTTTCTTTTGTGATCCATGGTGCCTAACACAGTAATGAACCTAAATTGGGTCCTTAAGTTAGGCACACTGATTTAATTCAAGTAGGAAAATGTGAAATAAATTATAAATTACAAATATGGAGGCTGCCATGTTCTTTCTTTCTTTCTTTTTTTCTACTGCTGCTCATTGCAATCAAATGCAAACTTCCTATTAATATGAAGAAAGAATATTCGTATTAGTTAATTGAAGGTAGTTGTGCCTTTCTTTTCTCATCCATTCATTCACTTATTTATTCAAAACTTTGTGCTTATTCTCATTTAGAGAATATAGTAAATACTATCTTTTTGCCTGTGATATTCTGAGATTTGGGTATGCACAAGGAAAATTTCCCTCAGCATCAAAGATCAGGCTGTAAGTAGAATGTATCTTCATTCATTCACCTTGTCAAGTACCCACTATAGGGCAGACCCCATACTGGGCAATGGAGATATAATGACAAGCAGGGAGACAGTCCCTGCCACAAAGGGAAAGGCAGGGATGACTTCTCCAATGTGGCGACAGCCAAGCTCACCAATTATAGGAAGTATATTATTAAATAGTCCATTTCAGCTACATCATGGTGTAGAAGTAAAAACATTTTGAAAGATGAAGGCAGGGCCGTTCAAGTGTGGAGTATGATTTACATTCAAAGCTTAAAAGTTCACCCTTTGTTCATCTGACTGTCAAAGTCTATTCAAAGTTTTAGGCAAGGAAGAAAAATGATCAGAGAGGCACTGCCTTCACAAAAGCAGTTTATGCTAGTGGTGGAACAAAAATGTGACAAAGGCGTGAGCAAGTTGAGGCTGCATTCACAGAACAGTTTTGTAAGTTTCCTGTGGCAAAGAATATGGAGATTTTAAGGTGCTATGGACTTAATGGGAAGGCTTTTTTCTTTTCTACCATGAATGCTACCCAAGCATCTATGTTAGGCAAACCAGAAAGTCAGTGGAAATAAAGAAATTGAGCACATATAAAAGGACAATGGATGAGACATGCTTCACAAGGCAATGGACGAAGTGTCAGACCAGAACATTGCTGCCAGAATTTACCTTGGAAAGGACTAATTCTTTTTTCTGAGAAGGAAAGGATCATCTCAAGTGAAGAAACAGTGAAACACTTCAGTCGCATATAATTTCTCTGTTCCTACGTAGGTCATGCTTTTCATGCCTCTATGTATGTACATAGAGTGTTTTCTCTGCTTAGAATTTTCTTCACTATCTTTTCCCCTTACCTCCTAAAAGTCTTCACTGGACTCCATCCCTGCTTCTGTCCTAGGCAAATTGTTTTCACTATTTCAGTCTTCTCACATATATTTCACATGGGAAAATAACAGCCATCATTTGTTCACTCCATTATTCAAAAATATTTTTTAAAAGTCTATTGTATAATAGGCACTGTTTTAGTCTGTGGATTTACAGGACACACATAATCCATGCCTTCATTAAGCTTGTATTCCAATGGGGGAGACACACTATAAATTAGAAAGCAGACAAATATATGAAATACTTTCCTTTTTAATAAGTGCTGTGAAGGAAACAAGCAATAGGAAGAGATAGAAAATAGAAAGGTGTCAGGGAAGGACAGGAAGAGGAGGAGGGTGCCTTTAAGCGATGCTCTAAAGAAAGGGAAATAAGTACCATATAAACAGCTTTGTGAGAGAGTGCCAGGGTGAAACGGTAGGGACTCCAGGTAGAAAAAATAACGTGTGCAAAGGACCTGACAAGGGACATAACTAGCTACGTGAAAGGAACTAATTGAACTGATGAAACACCAGAGTGGCTAAAGATGCATCATCTAATATAGTAGTAATTCACATGCGTATGTAAATTTAAATCTACATTTAAATTAATATTTAAATTTTAAATTCAGTTCTCAATGTCACTAGTGCTCTATAGCCAGGTGAGGCCAATGGTTATTATATTAGTGCAAAAAGAAAATATTTTCATCTCAGAAAGTTCTATTGGATAGTATATGAATAGTACATGGACTAGGGCCTAGTGAGCAAATGGGAGAAAAGAGTTGTGAATGTAGAGAAAAAGACACAACGGACTATGCAGGGCCTTGAACATGTAGTTATCACAGAACATGTGAGCCTCTTAATGGCAGGGATAATCCCTGTTATTCTAGACCAAAAAAAAAACATCAAAACATTTTTGATACAGGAGCTAATTAATGAATGAAAGTTGAGTCATTATATCAAATTGGCTTAATCTTTTCAGTGTATTTAAAGAGAGTGGCTCAAATGACACTGATGCTAGATAAATGGGAATAGCAAAAAAAATGTATTTTAAGGAGCTCATTTGGATCTTAGCAAATTAGAAGTCATCTATTGAAAGTGAGAGTGGCAGGAATAAGTTCTAGAACAAATGTTATAGGACATGTAAATGACTTGACAGGTGATTTCAAAAAGAAACCTAAGTTATCTAGTTGAGATTAGATGGTTTAAATTTATGGTACTCTGAATTATCAAGGTTTCTCCACTTCTCTATGAAAGATATAAGGAAAGAATATTCATTCATTCATTCATTCATTCATTCATTCATTCACTTAGCAAGTATTTATTTATTACGTACTTTATGCCAGGAAGTATTCTAGATGCTGGTGATTCCATGTCAAATCGAATGAGCAGATAAGAAAAAATAAATAAAAAGGTAATTTTAGACTTAGACTTACTGTGAGGAAATAGACAGATGTAAGAGTAATTGGGGGTGGGGTGGATATATTCAATAGGTTGAAGAACATGGAGATTGGCAGTAAAATCAACCAGTAGGACATTTTAGTGTGTAACACGACATTGTTGACAACAGAGGCCAATTTTGGGAAGGGAGGTAAATGGCAAGTATAGAAGAAAAGTATAGATAAGTTTAGAGTCTGGAGTTTTAAATAATATGTAACAAAAAATAGTACCATTAGACAGTAATAAGACTGTGGTGAAATGGAAACTCAGAACTGAGATAATGGGATTAGAGCAACATTAAATGGTAGCAAGGCATAAATTTTCCCCCAGTTTTTCTTCAGATTCTAGCTTAATTATGCTCTCACAGGGAAAATCTCCTCTAACCTCTATAATTAGGTCAATTTGTTTATTATACACGGTCATAGCACAAACACTCATCTTTCATAGCATAGTTGTTTTTTAAGTGTCTTTGTTGATACTTTGATGTTATGCTTTTAGGAAATGAACAAAGATGAAAGTAAATAAGTTAAAATTGAAGAAGATGGAGGTTTACCACTCAGAGTCAGTTCAATGTTATCCCAATAAATTTAATTAAAAAAAAAAAGAAGATAGAGGTTTGTGAAGAACTATGGAATCACGGTTTTAGAAGAAATAACAAAAACAGCGATGTGAAAAATAATGATGCTACGAGGTGAGTTGGACAGAAAAACTATATCAGGTGCTAAAGTCAAAAAAGGTCTAAAGTGCATCAGCCAGGAACATCATAACTAAGTAAGGATTATTAAGAAATTTACTCACAACAAAAAGGGTGCATTTCAGAGAATCATTTTAGGCATAGCAGCAAGGGCTAACAATGAGAGTATAGTGGAAGCGTGCATGGAAAGAGGTAATTTGCAATAGGTAGTATTCGGAAAATTGCCTGGCAATATATGGAAAGAGGCATTACAATGGACAGTTTTGGTTTTGGAAAGGGTTAAGAATTGACTGATCCCAGAGTTCCAACACAGGCAATGGTGACATTAGTGAGAATAAGATCCAAAATCAGGCAGAGCCTCAAGATTGAGGCATGACTCAGCCTGTTATCAATTGACCTGTATTTGTATTATACTTTAAAATTAACAACAAAAATTTAAATGGCTGTACATAAAAATCAAATGATTTTCCCATTTTTACACTGCTGGTAAACAGCCAAGTTTAGACTCAGACATCAGTTCCATTTATTTTGTATTACATCACAAGGCTGCAGGTGAACAGATGTCAGCTGTATGCAGGCCTAGAAGTAGACCAGAGCAGATGCAATAACAATAATGACAATGGCCACAATAACTGCTATTTGTTGAGTATCCACTTTATGACAAGAACTATACTAGGAACTTCTCATGGGGTACCGTGTTTCCCCAAAAATAAGACTGGGTCTTATATTAATTTTTGCTCCAAAAGACACATTAGAGCTTATGTTCAGGGAATGTCATCCTGAAAAATCACGCTAGGTCTTATTTTCTGGTTAGGTCTTATTTTCGGGGAAACACAGTAGTAGTCATTTGTGCTGGTCAAAAAGTATTTATTTCGCTCTTTCCTTCTGAGTAGGTGATAGTGTTACTGTCATTGGGGTTCTTGGGTTCCCCAAGATAGACATTGAGAGGAAACGTAGAAAAATTTCTAGACAAATTTTATTAAGCTTATGCTGGAGCACAAGGGAGGCAGCACAAAGGAATGGAAGGTCCTCTAAACTGACTTAAGGGGTGGCTGTACTTGGCTGCTTTTATAAGCTGGGGATAAAGAAGGCTTGTGTGAAAAGGCGGGCTTTTTGAAAAACAGGGCCTTCCTTTACCAGCTAGTTGCCTGGTAACTATGTTCGCACCTGCGCTGTGGTGGTAAGATTGGGGACTGCTCATTATCGCCACCCCAGGAAGCTCGCATGCTGTCAAAACTTGATCAACTGCGCAGGCAGAACAGTGGTATCAACATCTGCAAGGAAGTAAGGGTAACAATCAGTTACTTTTGCATTTTTGTGTAGAGAGTGATGGGGTGGTGATATTCTTGTGGTCACCTTGTTGGGTATTCCTCCTGTATTCCTTTGAGCCAGGGCCCAAGCCCCTAGGCTGTCTCCATAGGATTGTAGTTCCCACCTTGCTGCACTTAATATGGGCATGTCACTTTCCTTAGCTAATGACTAGTGAGTGGAAGTGTAACCGCACATACACTTCATTTCATTAGCATGCATTGCGCTTTAATCCAAGCTTGCTCTGTTTAGCCTGATAGAACTATGATTCACTTGTGTTCTTTCCCCAGATCCTCCTATCTGTACATATGCTGTATGTCCACTCCTTTTAACCATTAAGCCCTTAGGACATTAGGTGCTGGTCAGTGTCAAACTCACTTAAAAATAAAGCTTCAGGTCTATCAACCATGACCAAGATACAATAACCAAACCTCAGACTAGAATAAGGTTTTAGTCAGAGATAATGTGATGGTCTCAGTTATGTTACATCTCCTGACTCATAAAAGTGAACAGACCCCATGGACCACATCCCCTGGAAACCAGACAGAACAATGCCATGACTGACATTGGGAAGCCATGATCAGTTGCCCTCTGCCTTACTCCTACCAATCAGAAGAGGCCCCAGCTCCAGCTCCCATAGCAACCACAATTAATGATTTGTCCCTTATATAACTGAGCCACTAGAGGCCATTGGGGAGCCAGGTTTCTGAGAGCACTAGCTCACCTGTGTCTCTGGGCTTGGTGCCAACTCCTTAAATAAACCTTTACTTTCTTTGCTGCAAACTACTGATCATGTCTTATTTGGCTTGGATGCAGACAGGCAAGCGGACGCTTTGAGTCTGCAGTAACAGAAGTGACATGTGTCTCTACTAGACTGAGCATTTACGTGCCTGTGTACAATCCTCCTGAGTGCTTTTTTCTCTCTACCACATGCCTGTCAGTATTCCAGATATTTGCTCTTCCAAATGGTGAGGCCAACAATGATGTTGGCAGAGCCCTCAGCCACTGCCTGATTAGGAGGTGGAATAAGAGACACGTTTTTGTTGATAGGCTTCTTGTGAAAACTCAAATGATAAAGCGTGTGTAGTATTTAGGACAGTTTAGACTGCTCTACAGCAATGAACAACCCACAGTCTTAGTGGTAGGCCTTAAAGAGACAGTGAACACTTAAAAGAGAGTGAGTTAATGGTATTGGAAGATAAAGAGATCTTTTTTATTCAGTAGAAATTATTTTATTCAGTAGAAAATTTTATTCAGTAGCATTGCAAATGGAAAATAAACCTAAGAATTGGTGGATTTAGTTAAGGAGACTTTCCTGCATACATTGAAAGTGTCAACTGGTTTCTTTTCACCATATACGAGTATGATAAGGTATGGATATAGAAAGGATGAACTAAAAACTATCCTATTCATTTTTTTAACAAATTTCACAAGACATATAAAGGATTTAAGGGCTTGCTGGGTTAAAAAAAATGTTTTTCATACTGTCTTGCTTTACAACCAGCATATATCAAATCCAGGGCATTGTCAGTAAATTGTAATCCCAGGGTAAAGTTCAAACCAAAGCATGGCTGAAAATTCCTTTAGAACACATCAAATAGATTTAAGGCATGCTTTAAAAGAATCATAAGGTTATCATCCCTTACTGTGATGTTTCTCAGCCAAAGATAGGAAATACACTATTTCAAAGGGATTTATAGATAATGCTTTTTTCCTTCTACGCTGACCCCTAATAAGATTCATAAAAAACTCATAGAGTTTTAAGAAAATTGTATTGGCAGAAGCACCACCAGCTTGAGTTGGTATTCAAAGGACAGACAGTTCAAAATGTAAAGAGCCATTAAGGCTCTAGCTTTTTACAGGCAGAAACAGGCTGAGAAACTTCCTCAGTGGCAGACATAGGCCATTTATAATAAAGTGAAACATGGAGAATCACTCCCAGGAAATATGACAAGAAATTGATGATGTGTGCTTGCCTGGATTTCAGAATTGTTGTGAAGCAGTGGTAAATACTTCTGTCTCTCACCCTCTTTTGGAATGCAAATGTTGATTGTGAATATCTCATACTTGTCACCCCTTTAATGTTAGATATGTATGTTACATGTGTGTGTGTCTTCCACAAACATAACATACAAAACATAAGTTATTAGTGTGGGAGACAGATAAGTTGTGTCATTAGTTCACCGGCCTTAAAATCAAACAGAATGATGTTATACCTTGACCTAATTTAAATGACAAGTTCCACAGCTTCCAGTTTAAGCCAATGTGATAGGATGAGATTTTGTAGGTCTTGGGTGGTGATGAGAAGATTTTACATGTATAATGGAAGCGGATCACTGGGGACCAAAGGGCAAACAGTGGTAGTTAGGATACCAAATAAATAAATAAATAAATAAAAAGAAATGGGAAAAAAAAATAAACCTCTCAAAATTCATGACCCTATTTAATCCCCTCCACTTGAATCTGGGCTGGCTCAGAATTTTGACAAATAGTATGTACAAGAAGTGATTCTGTGTTATTTCCAAAGTTGGGTCTTAAGTCTTGTAGCTATACCAAGCCTCTTGGAACACAATCACTCTTGGATATTGCCACTTGGAATCCACCTGCCACGCTGTGAGAGGCTCAAGACATCATGGAGAGGCTATCAATAGGCATTGCTATCTGAACTCCCTGCCAACATCCAGGATCAATTGCTAGCTGGGTATAGTTCATATTTATCACTTCAAGTGAAATGTAGAAACCTTACCACCTTTAACCTTTCCCTTTTGTGTTTCAGTTTTCATATGTATAACATCTACATATGTACAAAACCTTATCTGACCATGTTACAATTTTTGCTTTCCACCATTATACATATTTTAGAGTTTAAGAAAAGAAAAATAGTTGAATATATTTACCCAGGTATTTACCCTTTCTATTTCTTTTCTTTTTTCTCCTGGTGTTTCAGGTTTCTTTGTTGTATCATTTCCCTTCTGGCAGGTCTACTGGAAGTAAATCCTTTTTGTTTTCCTTTATCTGAGAATATATGTCACCTTCATTTCTAAAGGATATTTTCAGTGGACAGAGAATTCTAGCATGACAGTTATTCACTTTCAGCACTTTAAAGATGTTCCACTTCCCTCTGGCCCACAGGGTTGCTGATGAGAAATCCATAGTTATTTGAATCATCATGCACCTATAGGTTATGCATCATTTTTTTATTGGCTTCTTTTAAGGTATTTTTCTTGATCTTCAGTTTCAGCAGTTTCATTATCGTGTGTCTGAACGTGGATTTCTTTCAGCTCATCCTCTTTCGAATTTAATGATTTTTTTTTTGACTTTGTAAATTTAGGCCTTTTAACAAATTTGGGAAATTTTCAGTTATTCAAATATTTTTCTGCATCATGTTCTTTCTCCTCTCCTTCTTTGGCTCCACTGACAGAAATGCTAGATGTTTTCACATTGTCTCACAAGTCTCTGAGACTCTGTTTATTTTTTTCAATCTTTTTACCATCTGTTGTTAAGATTGGATCATTTTAAATGATCTATCTTCAAGGTCACTAACTGCTTCCTCTGTCATTTTTATTTTAGTTATTATATTTTTCAATTCTAAATTTCCTATTAATCTTCTTTATATCTTATCTTCCTTTGCCAAGACTTGCCCTCTTCTCTTTTGTTTCAAGTGTTCAACCTTACTTCTTGGGGCACATTAATAGGTTCTTTTAAGTCTTTGCCTGATAATTCTAAGATGTGTGTCTACTCAGCATTGCTGTCTGTTGATTGTGTTTTCTCTTGTGAACTGATATTTGCCTGGTTCTTCATTTGAATTGTAACCTGGACAGTTAGAATATTAGATTATGGAGACTGAGTCTTGTTTAAATCTTATGATGATAGTTGATTTTTTTTGTTCACTTTTGTTTTACTAGACAATCAACCTACTTAGGTTCAAGGTACAATATCCATCCTACATCCTGTGGGCTGTGATTCTAGGGAAAATCTTTTGCACAACTAACTCAGTGGCCAGTCTGGGACCTAAGAAGTGATCTTGACCATGTCCTCAAAGCCTTAGTATGCTGTCGTAGGCCACATCCAGGTGTGTGTAGCATGGGAATGTGAGCTCAGGAGTTCATACACTAGTTTATTCAAGAGCTCTCTAGGTTCCCTTCTTTCTGTGATCTTCTCAATACTTTCTGGTTCTCTGGGTCCACGTTTCATGGCTGTCTAATTAGAAAGCCAGGCCTTTAGTTGCCCTATTTTCTACTTTCTGCAGTTGACATTGTATTGGGGGCCAAGTTTGAGAGGATAGAGGAGGAATGAAAAGCAAAGTAAATTCATCCCTTGCTCTTTGATGAAGAGCTCCTTTGGTCATAATGGAAGGTTTTCTCCTTCAGTATTTTAGGTGCGTGGCTAGCCTCTGTACCAATGAGGTATTGCCCAGGGCTGGGACAGAGAGAAAAGAAGAAAAGACAAGAAAACAGGATTTACCCCTATTCTTTCTTTCTGGACCTTAGGATTCTTCTTTCCAACTTCTCAGTACAAAATATGAAGCCTTCTCTGTCCCTGCCAGGTGGCACTTTTAGGTTTTCAGGTTGCCTTTGAGTCTGTGGCAGGTGGTAACAGGGGCAGGATATTTACCTCTGGTTTGGTGGTACATCAAATTCTGGACTCCTTCTTAAATTTCTTTGCTACCATTTAAGTGCTCAGATAGCTATTTATCTATGTCTTCTGTTCAGTGTTTATGTTTGCATTTGTTTGGAGAGACAGGGTAGATAGAGTGGCTTTATCATGCCCAGAACTGGATTCACTATAGAAATTACTTGAGTAAATATTTACATAATATATGTAATATAGAAATAACTTTATGCTATAGCCAAGGTCTAAAAATAATTCTTACTATTAAATGAACTTATAAAACATTCTCAATATATTTGGAATAATATAATAGAATTATTTATAAAAGTACTGTATAATAATGTAGTCATTTTGAATGATAAGAACTTTATGGAAATATAAAGTAATCACATTTTAAATTAAGTTAATCATTTTCTTGTGATAGATTTCAATTTTATAAATGTTATAGGTATTTATGTTTGTTAAATGTCAAATTCATATTCCTCAAAAGACAAATAAAAATATTTGATAAAATTACAGAGAAACAGAACTGAAAAAAAAAATAAGAAAAAAGAATCAGGGAAAAAATAGTAAAATAATAATATGGACTAAAATGTTAAAAATTTGGCCATTCAACATATTTGGATAGGACAGTCTATTAATTGTAGTGCCACTCATTTTCCTCGATAACTCAGATTCATGACTGAAACCTTCATTTTTCACTGTGTTGTGGGCATTGTTCCATTTCTTCAACTAGAAAGACGAGCTCATGTATCAGAAAACAAATTAAAATTTAAGGAAAAATAGACTCTGGGGAGCGAAGAAAGAAAAAATAATATAAGGAAATGTAAATCAGCCTGTCTTGTTAAGGAAATCTAAAGTACTACTTAAAGACTTTGCATAAGGGAAATACAGCCTTCAGTGCCAGCTGTGGTTTTCTGCCTATTGTTGAGTCTATTTTTCTTCTGATGTTTATTCTAGAATACCAATAAAGGTCATTGATCTCAAATTTTAGGTTGTTTTTGCCAATCATTCACCTACAGTTTTATATTGTTTCTTACGTAACGTTTTTAAATTTTTCTCCAAATGTGAAAACAATTTTTTTAAAGAAAGATTGCTTAGATTTTAAAGTAATCATTTGTTACTCTATCACCAAAGTGAAAAATCCAGAGCAGCACATTTTCTGAGGTTTTCTTTTAACATTGTGTTAGATGCTTTTTTGTTGTTTTATTTTTAAGTTATGTGCTAACAGCCTGTTTTTCTCTGCTACGTTTCAGAAAATATCTAAGGAGAAATAAAGCGTGCCTTTGGAAATAACATATTTTGTTAAAAAATGGAAGAAAGAGTTCTTTGACAATGATAGGTTGAAACCTAGTTCTGAACGCCCATGGTTAAAAGCTTATTTCTTCTTGCTCTCTATTTTCAATACTTCTCATAAGTGATAAAATGCTTTCATTGGATGTCAAGGAAAAAGGAGATGTTAATCTGGCCCAACATTCTTATCTTCACAAGCTTCAATAAAACAGAAGCTTTACCTCAGTAATCTAAGGAAAGCGTAAGAAGCTTTGGAAAAGGGTCACATTGCTCAACCTGACGCTGAATAGTAAATTCATATCCACATACCCTTATTCTGTGCTCTATCAGCAAATGTTCCAAAATATCCCCATCTTAAATCTTTCTTTTCATCTTATTCTTGATATTGCCTTATCTTTGGTGCTCCACATCAATAATAGCATTCTAACATGCTGGAACAGAACTTGGAAGCACCTTAGAATATTTACATCAAAAATGTTATGTCATCAATGCAAAGATTACATTAATTTTAAAGCAAGCTGGTGAATCAAGGGAATTTGATTCACTGTGGATGATATCAAGCTTGTTTAAAAATTTTACCAACATTTTCTGCCAGAGAAATGTATACATATATCCATATACATACAAGTATATATGCAGATGTGTCAGTAATAATTTTTATTCATTCAACAAATATTTTTCGAGTACTTACTGTATGTCAGGCAGTATTCTAGGTATGAAAAACACAACAGTGAATAAATCACATAAAAATCTCTATCAAAAGAACTTACATTCTACTCGAAGAAAACCTTCAACATAATTAATAAATTATAAATATGTTAGGAAGTGTTAAATACTATAGAAAAAAATCAATCGGGATAAGAGGAATGAAGACAGCCAGGATGGTGATTGAAATGTTAAGTAGAGTGGTCAGGATAGACCTCAATGAGAAGGTCACATTTGGGCAAAGACTTGATAGAAGTAAGGAAATGGTTCTTTCGGTTACCTGGTGGAAAAGTATTCCAGACAGAAGGATCAGCCAAGGCAAAGCCTCCCAACCCAGAATGTTCCCAGACCCTTGGAGAAACAGCCAGGACACTAATGTATAGGGAGGAGGAAAGCAGCAGGAGATACAATTAGGGAAGTAAGAAGGGCCTGAAGGAATATGGGCTTGTAGGCCATTGAACAGACTTGGACTTTTTATTCTAACCGGGTTAGTCATTAGCAGGTTCTGTGCAGAAGAGAGGCTTGAATGCGGTTGCTTTTCCGAAGATTACCCTGAGCTGCTCTACAGAATATAAATGGAGTAAAAGGATGGAGGAAAGGAATGAGGGAGGAAGACCAGAGAGAAGACTATTGCAACGATCTAGGTAAAAGATGTGATGATCGTTTGGACCAGGATAGTGAAAATTGAAGAAGTAAAAAATGGGTATAATGTTAGATATGTTTTAAAAGTAGATGTCTCCGAATTTACTGACAAATTGAATGTTATGTGTATATAGAGAGAGGAGTCATGGATGATTCTAAGAGTTTTGGACATAAAACCTAAAAGAATGAAAAGACCATTAATGAAGATATTGGAATAAGATTTTTTAGGAGACGGTGGGGAATTCAGGAGTCTGTTTTAGATAATTTGTATTTATGTTATCTATTAGAAATCCAAGTTGAGGTGTCAAGAAAGTATTTGTGCATATAATTTTATAGATAAGGTGAGAGGTCTGGGCTCGATATATGCATTTGGGCATTTTTATGTGTAGTTTTAGACTGGTTATAAATGCATTTAGACAGGTTATTGTCACCACGGGAATAAGTGCAGAGATTAGAGAGCAAATGCTTTAGAAGAGTTATCTATACTCACTGAAACTATTTGCAATGTTCTCATTCTCTCCTGAACCCACTCCAGTCTGAATTTTTCCCCAGCACCCAGCAAATACACTCTTACCCAAAACACAGTGGCCACCATGTTGACAAACAAAATGGTCCCAATTCAGTCTTCATCTTACATGACCCTCCACAACACAGTTCATCACGCTGTCCTTGAAATATTTTCCTTTCTTGGATTTCAGGATTCCACACATTCTCCTGGTTTTCCTCTTACCTTACTGGCTATGCCCTCTTAGCCTCCTTTGCTGTATTTCTTCATCTTATACATTTTGGATAATGGAGTGTTCCAACTCTCAAACATCATACATCTTCTTTATTTAAACTCATTCTCTTCGGCTCTTCATTCAGTCTCAAGGCTTTAAATTTTATTAATATGCTAACAACTCGAAAATGTCTCTTTCTAGACCTCTTTCCTAAACTTGAGACTTATCTATCCAGTTGCTTACTAGATGTTTCCACTTAGATGTTGTCTTAACATGGAGCAGAGATTTTGTGTTCCATTATTGTATTACTATCCTAGGGAGAAAGAATGAGGGATAAGAAAAGTGAAGCAGGACATTAGGGAGAGCCAAAATAAGGACCCATCACAGAGACTTCACTGGAGCTGGATGCTGAGCTGCGTGAACAGCAGCATTTTAGTTGGGTAGATGTCTCCTCTTTGTGCAACAATTCACAGGTAAATACATTTCTATGATCAAAATTTTCTTATTCTTATCAGCAGTGTGAATGGATTTTCTTTTACACTATTTTTTATTTCAGCAGGTAATTATAATTAACATTCCAAATAAATCCCCCATATCGATAGAGTTACCTGATTACAAGACCAGCAAAGAATTACATAGGTTAATTGAATATGTGGTCCGCAGAATTTGGAAATTTTTCTTGAATGTAGAAAATAGCCCAGAACCAGCTGAACTAAAATAAAACTAAATCATAATATGTAAGGGGGAATTCTAACTACAGCATATAGAAATACTATTATCAATGAATATTTATATGTAAGCTGTTTATTTTAAGTACACATTTATTGAATGCCTACTATGTTTCCAGTAAATATGCATTTAATATATAAATATGCCCCCTGTGCTCTGGATGGTTAAGTCATTTGCTGGCGACAAATCATACAGCTATTTAGTAACAGAGCCCAGTTTTGAACCCAAATCTGTTTGACTAAAAAAGGCTGTGCACATCATAAGTATGTGCAGTCTTACTCCTGGAGAATTTGGACACTGACACTGCAAAAATCTCCTGAGAACAAGGAGAGTCTCCACAAGTGGTGACTCATGTGTAAGCCTCTGAGACCTCTTTATTTTGGGAGCTCCCCAGTCCTGTGAAGGCCCTTTCATGCCAGCTTTAAATTACTTCACTTATTGCTCATAGAGTCTCTGCAGCCGGTGTGGTTGTCAAAGTTCCCTCCTCATTGCTACTCAAAACACATCATCCTTCAGTCCTCAGAGTTATTTCCTATCCACCACCCTTTCCCTTTTCTTCCCCTCTCCAATATTTATTCTTTCCTTCATCTATTTATTCACTCACATGCCAGTGTTTGCTGAGTGTCGACCGTGTGCCTTAGCGCAGGGCTCTAAGTGCCTGCCCCTCTCTTCTACCCTTTCTTGGTCTTCTCTTACAAAGTCACATAGTATGTGCTAAGGCTACATGGTTTATGGATGATCTGAATTAATCATCTGAAGTGGAAGGAGAGGTAAAAATCTTGCTTGGCAAAATGCCGTGAAGGCTTAAAATAAAGGCTTTGTTTTAATTATTCTGTTTAGTGACCTTGGTAAGAACTTTCCTTCTCTGATTTCAGACCCACTTTTGAATTCTTGTGAGTATATTTAACTGTTTTCTCAGGCTGAGTATTGATTAACTTCAGCAACGTTGGATCACCTTCCAGTCCTGCAGTCTCCACAGGGGAGACTCACTTGTATTGTGTTAAATCACACACGACTTCAGGGAAACTCTTCTTATAAGACAATAGTGACATTACATAGTTCTCCAGAGTTTATACTTTCACTCTTTTCTATCAGGAAAATTTGAATCATTTCTTCCACTATTAAATGGTACTCTTTAAACAGTAACATCCTTGTGGAAAAGAAATAAAAATGTTTTCACTGTTTAATTTTTCCAGGAAAAAACTCTAACCTTTTATAATTCAAAGTAGTACAGGTTAAAAATCAAACCCTTTACAGAGACTATAAAAATCCCTTCTTCAGCGTACATACCTGTTTCCAATTCACCTATTATGTATGCCACAAGGCATTAATCATTAGAAATTATGCTATCACATTTACTGCCAATTTTAAAAATGTCAAAATCCTAATGCTATAGCAGTAGCAATGAAATGTTGCATTGAGAAAAATCAGTCTTCTAATGAGTGACTAGGTGAGCTGGCTGATGTTCTCTGACTGCAAATGCACATTTGACTTTAGGAATGTGGGTACATTTGTAGAAACTCAAAATAGAAATGTTAGCCTGAGAGGATAAAAGGATATACTCCTAAGAGGCTGAATTAATCATACATCTAATTTTACTACTCCACAAAACTTGAATAGTGTTCATGGGCTTCATTTTTGAAAGAATATAAATTATGGTACTTTTTTCTGATTACCATGGAAAATAGTAAAGATGATTTTTTATATGTTAAAAAAAAAATCTTTTCAGAGGTGCAAAAATTAAGACAGCAAATAGCAAATATCAAACCAAGTGTTTATTATGTTATAATATTTAACAGGAAGTTATCTTGGCACTCTGACAAATCCTAGCCTATTATTCTGAATATCTAACTTCTAAAATGTAGAGCTCTTTGAAGTCTGCAACACCAACATTTTTATCTGCATGCCTACAAAGAGAAATAATATCAAGGTCATGACACTTGACCACATAAACTATGGAAATGTCTGGAAACATCATCCATTGGTAGAAGAATTATAAAGGCTGCTGCACAAATTCTGATTGATAATAGTAGAGCAATACACTGTAAATGTGAGGAAAGCCAATTACCCCATCCTACATGAAAGTGGGATATCTTAACAGCCCTTCTTCATCCATGGTAATGTTTTTACTTGCTCTTACCAGTAGTTTCTGAGCTGTCCAAGGCCTGGGATTGACCCATTTACTGATTGACATTTATGTAAAATGTTTTACTAGCAGTGAGTGTGTATGAACCTCGTATTTGGTACAAAAAATGGCCTCACCTGAATTTTTCCTAAACATTATCTCAAAGCCCCTTGTGCTTCTCAAGAACATTCATGCCAGCAAGCCTTGACCTCTGGTCAGTGTTTGTTCTTTCAGTCTTTGTCTTGTCACATTGATTCCTGAACCACGCCTGATTCTAATTTCCAAGGTCCACCCAATTGCTACTGATAAGCTCTTGCTCTGTCTTTTCCTACCATCTCAATTGCTTCTGAATTTCCTCTAATAACTTTGGTCTCTGAATTCTCTGAGATTCCTGGTAACATTCCCACCACCTGTTCTCAGTCTTAGTAGCCCACCTGTTTTTTCTAAGCCTTGCCAAAGTTCACAGAACTGGTCCAGCAGGATGATTGGATCAGAGGCTCTTTCTACATTGTACTTTTCCGTGTCTACTTGTATTTAAAACTAAAAGTAGAATTGGGAACTTAAAATGCAGGAATGAGTAGCATGCATATAGGTAGAAATCTCAGAAAGTTGGTTTGTTGGTTGCTTAGTGGGTGGGTGGGTTGGTTGGTTGGTTGGTTGGTTGGTTTATAGCAAAGGCTTACCTTCCCCCAACTTTCCCTTCATAGGCCTTAACTTAATTTTGTTCTTGTTTTTGAGTAAAGCGTTAAGATCAAAATAAAGCCCACTATCCCCAGTCAAAGAGCTCATAGTAAGGGTTCAATTATTTGTTATTACTTTTGTTATTGCTGAATAACTATTTGTTATTGCTATTAATGATTGCCACATTCACCATTTTAAAAATCAAATGGTCTTATTGAAAGCAAATTCAATCATTTTAAAAACATTTTTAAAAATTTAGAAAAATAGGAATCTCCTTTGCTTAGGAGCAAAGTCCTAAGTGACTTTGCTCTTTTGTAATGGAAAAGAGAGAGAAATAATAAAATAGCCTTAAATCAATTTTAGGATTTTTATAAACTTTCAAGTATAGCAGCCCTTTAAAATGGTCCCATCATGCTGTGACCTTGGATAAGCCATATAATGTCTCTCTCAGTTTCTTCATCTGTAGAATATGGAAGATTGATAGCAGGAATTTAAAGAACAATTTTTCCCCTAAATCTCACAGATATATGATTTTAATCACATAGGTACATTGGATATACTGAAATGTATTACAGTAGCAATCATGTCTTGTTAAATACATTATTCAAGGATTCAATGTTTTTCATAAGCAACAAGTTCAGTTTTTAAAAAATTCTTTGAACTGAAATTTGTGATCTTAAATACCCTTATTATTGAATGGATAGAGTTTTGAAATAGGTAGAAATCCAGTTGATAAACTGCTTTTGATGCTGTTTAAGAGTTTAGGGTGGGTTTTGATACTGACAGGGAAGTTAAAATAAAATCAAGCATAAATTACCTACACGGGGAAAATAGTATATGGCTTGAGTTTTTTGTAGTGCCGAGGATCATAAATAAATGTCTGAACTTTTAAAATATACTCAAGCTGAAAGTTGAAAACCTAATTAATTTCTAAAGTAGAAAAAGATTTTTATAAATTTATGAATTTGAAATTCTGCTTACCTTTATAAGAATCACTTGAATTTTTATTATAACTCTTATTACATCTTCTGAATTATAATTCTTTGTAAGTCACCTTAAACATTTTTGAAAAATTGTGTGTTGATATATAAAATAAAGAAATAAACAGATTTCAAATTCCACTCAGTTACTCAAATCAGATTCTGCAGTCACTTTTGACATCAACTTTTTTTTCTATATCCCCACATCTCATCAAACAATGAATGTTACCTATTCTATTATCTCAACATCTTTCCAGTCTGTCTTTTTACATCATTCCCCAGTTGCTGCTTTCATTGTGCATTCAGTTGTCTTTAAAAACTTGATAAAATGCTTCCTAATTGGTCAGATGGTCTCCAGTTTCTCTTGCTATAAGCTTTTGTTCATAGAATTTCCAGAGTGAACTTTCACAAAATGACAAAAGAAAAACAATTCATTAATATTATTCCCCTGATCAGTGTCACTCAGTGGCTCTCGAACTTTCAGAATCTAGTCCAAACTGTACACAAGAGCATGTAAGGCACCTAACAATTCTCCTTCCACCTTTTGATGACCCCTCCTTCAAACTTCTCCAGCCTCATCTCACATAATGAGCCTCTGGAATGCTATGTTTTAGACCCACTGAGCTGCTTGTGAGTTTTCACCATACTATGCACTCTCATCTTTCTCTGGTTGGACTATTCTTCCTAAGCTGTGCAGAGCCAGAGCAAACTGTCTTTGAATTAATAAAGTGTCAGATAGTTGTTTTTTTTAAATTAATGAATATTGGCTAATAACCCAGGTCTATGAGCAAGACCACCCAAGGGGTAGGTGTCAAAGTCGATGGATGAGCACCTTGTCCAGGGAGCTAGAAAGAACTGAGAGAGAACAGACAAGTCTCAACTCTACCTGGCCCAACACAAGAGAGTTATCCATAAAAGAATACCTTCTTCTATCACCATTTACCCCTATGTGTCTTAGATTATTGGGAAATGCATAGTGGTTTTGTGATCAATCATGGAAGTGACTGGAACTTCTGGTTGAATGGTTACCATAACTTCCTCATTCTCAAGATGCATTTGTTCTTTTTCATAAAGGTGGGATAAAAAAAAACTTAATTTCTGACAGCCTCTGCAATCCCTAACTTCTTGAGAGAATCTGTACAAAGTGATAAAAAGAAATAGTGGACGTATCTACTTGAATCTGGGGAGATATACCCACTTGATCTGAAAAGATATAAAGTATGTTTATTATGTAGAATAAAACTCAAAAATTCTATGTTTTGAAATTGTATATTTTAAAATTCTGTTATAACTTTTATAACAATTTATCAATTATTAACATCCAATTGCATCTTTGCTTCCTGGCATGAAAGACCAACTTTAATTTTCCTTGAGAGAGTATATAGATTCTTAAATACAGCATTATCAGTGGCAAAAAGGAGAACAGTAATTACTTGGAAACAAGAAACTGCTCCTTCAACAAAGGAGCGGATGTTGGATTTAAGCAATGGACTCCATTTGAGAAAAGTGTTTCCATTAAAAAAATCAATACTTCTAGCTCTAGGGGGTCATGGAAAATGTTTTTAGATCTTGACAAAAAAATTAAGCGCTTCATAGCGTTTCACCTGGCAAACATTTTAGGTTTAAGATTTGTCAGCAGACTTTCAAACTTGAGAAGAAAAAAAAAACACACCTCTAAGTATTGATTCATAAAGGATTTATAGAATCAAAATATCATAAAAATGGTAACTATGGAAACCAAGTGCACAATCATATCTATGGTAAAATTGCCTAAGTCAGAAAAGAGATGCATATTGTTTACTAATGTACATTTTCTTTATATACTAAAGACTAGGTGAGAAAATAAATGAACTTAGTTTCCCTAATAACATAAGTTGAATGAGTTCTGAACACTGGTTGGCACTGATTTCATGTTTTTGGGTTTTTGAGGGTTTGGAGAAATTTTAAAGTCTTGCAGTTTTTTGAGGGTAATATAAACTGCTAGAGGTTCATCTTTCATCCCAGTGGCATATTTGATAATTCAGTTCAAAATCAATGACAGTTCACCATTCTCCACAGGGCTTCAATGTTTCTATTTGAAATCTACAGAAAGTTGAGCCAAGTACAAACAGAAAATTTTATTTTGGATCCCCAGCTGGGATAATTCTGTGGTAAGCTGAAAAATGAAAAGACCCATTCTTCTAAGGCTCAGTCAAAATACCCTGACTTTAGAACCAGAGAATTATCAATGAAAATAACATATGTGAACTCAGTTAAATGTATTCATTTTTTCCCCTCAGCTCACCGTATATCAACAGATTTATCCTTCACAATTAAATAGAAGGGAAACTTGCAAATTCTCCCATTCCACTATTTTATGAGTTATAGGAAATAAAAACGAAACAGAACGCAAATAAGAACTCTGCTTAGAAAGCTGAGTCACAGAGGCAAGGTGGTGTGAGGGAATTACATGGAATGTCCTCCAGTGTATGGGATCTGATGGGACACATACACAGGTTATTTCTTTATTAAACATGAAAGGGATTATTAATAACACTAATTATGTCGTTCACATGTAAGTTTAAAAACCTGAAAGCAACTCTGATGTTTTTATTATATGAAACAATTAGACTGCCTAAGGGGAGAAAAGGAACGTGCTGGGTAGGTGTGGCTGTTTCCTTGTGTGCAAAAGCCTCATAGTCTGCCCATTTAGTTTCTACTCTAAAATAACCTAAGAGGTTTAAGGCTTTCAATTATGTTTTATTTTTCCATAGCTCTTTCTAAATGCTTATAGGCATCTCACACATGTATATCCTTTCAAATATTGTTTTCTTCTTGCAGTGGAGTTTTTTTCTAAGCAACTAGTAAATATTAGCTTGAATCCTAACATCAATTTGATTCCTGATTTGGGTCATTTTTATAAGTCACCTGTGTATTTTTCCTTGACTTTGCTTAATCTTTCTTTGAGCTTCTATACTTAACTCTTTCTTGGATTAGTTTTCAATAAACAGAGCTCTGGACCATTCTGTTGATATAAAGAGCTACATTTTGAAGATAGCAAAATGGCAGTTAGATATTGATTTATTGATACTGGAACTTTACAACCACAAATCCCATTAATCTCAGATTTCTGGGCCATGATGGATTCCAAATGTGTTGATGTTATTGTTTTGAACTATTCAAAAAGTAGCACCAACTACAAGCAAAGAATCATACATGGTAAATTCACAGATGGGACCTCAGAAATCAACTCCAGTCCCTCAGTTCTACAGATAAGAAATGAGCCAAGAGACATTACGTTATGTACCCAAGGATGCACATTTACTAGGTAACAATGATGGCACTTGAAGGTAGGCCTTATGATTTCCTCTCCAGGGAGGAATACCACAGATGACTTTACCTAAGCCAAATATTGGCATGTGTTAGTAATCTAGTATGCTTCTTTAATAAGAGTTACTCACTCATTTGCTTTTAATTAAATGAAGATGACGATGATTGCAAAGATAGATAGGTAGCTACATAGATAATAGATAGATTATCTAGGTATAAAGTCCTCCAAATCTGTAATAAGCAAACAACTAAATTTGCTTAAGTGAGCAAAAGATTGAATGGAAATTCAGAACAGAAGATACAAGAATGATCAATGAGTATATATAAAGATTCTCAACATCATCATCAGAGAAATTTAAATTAAAACTATAAAGATATAGCATTGCACACTCACTAAATGGCAAAAATATAAACATCTGATAATATCAAGTGTTAGCAAGAATGTAGAGCAAATGAGACTCTATATATTAGTGATAGGAATGTAAAATTATATAAGCAGTTTTCTTCATTTGGCTATCTCTTACAAAGTTTGATCTAGACATTCAACTTTTAGATATTTACCCCAAAGAATGGAAAACATACATACACATAAAAATTTGTACATTAATGTTTATAGTAAATTTATTAAATGCCAAAAACTGAGAGTAACTCAGTATCCATCAGTAGGTATATGGATAAATTGTATTTTCACAATGAAATACTACTCCGCTACAGAAAGAATACATGACTGATACACACAAAAAAACATGATAGAATCTGGGCACAGAGGAGTACATTGTGTCCAATTCCATTTATGTGGAACTCTACAAACAACATATCGTGTATATAGTAACAGAAAGTGGATCAATGGCCTCCAGGTGCTAAGGATGGGTATGGGAATTACTTGGCTGAGGCTCAAGGGAAACTTGGGGTGATGGACATGTTTTTATCTTTACTAGAGGTAGTTTCACAGGTATATAAATTTGTCAAAGCATATTGAAATGTACACTTAAAATGGGTGCATTTTGTCATGTAAATTATCTCAGTAAAGTTGACTTTAAAATATTACTTTTTCATTTATTGGTATAACACATTTTATAAGTTTATGATTGTCTGTGGAAAAATAGATATTTTTAAACATAATGCCATTTAAAATGTATAACTTTAAGCCAAGGAAATTTCACAGTATTTTTCAAAAATTAGAAATGTACATAAATACCTTTGACTCAGTACATCCATAACACAGAACGTATACTAGAGTTTTACACTTTCATGTTCAACATGATATATGTACAAGGATAATCACTCCATAATTGGTCATAATGGTAAAAAGAAACAAATAACCTAAATGTCTGTCAATAGAAGATTGTTGGTAAAACAAATCAGGTTACATTAATTCAATTTAATACTATCCAGCTATAAAAAAAAATGGGAATGTGCTTTATATACTGACGTGGAATAATCTGTAAGATACACTATTAAATTTAAAAAGTAAGTGCAGATCAATTTTTATAGTCTACTACCTTTTTGGCTTATATTTGCTTGTGTATGCTGTAAGTTCTCAGGGAGGTTACACAGAAAATCTGTCAAACTAGGTGTTCTGAATGGAAAACACTGTGATTAGGAGTTAGGAGTTGTGGAGGAGCATTTTTAATGTATCCTGTTCCAAATTTTCTGACTTTGAACCATTCAACATAAATAGAAATAAAAATCATTGTAAGGTTTTTTAAAAAATGAGAATATAATTGGTATACTAGGAATAGGCAAAAATAGACAAAGGAATGGATTAGTGTTAAGGAACGGACTCATAAATTTTTGTGAACTGAGGTCATCATAAAATCATGAAAATAGAATTGGCTATTTCATAAATAGCATTAAACAGTAAAAAAAAATTGACCTGAATTAGTGAGCAATGTTTTCCAATCTAGTATCAGAAAAGCAAACTCAAACTAGTTTCACAGAATTTATTGGCTCACCTAACGAATGTTCAGAGGAATACTAAATTCTTGTGTGGCTTGATGCCACAATGCACACAAAATTACCAGGACCTGGGTCTCTTCATCTCTTAGTTTTGTTCTGCTTTTTATCGGTGTGTTGGCTTCATTTTCAGATAAGGTATTTGCCTGAGCTAACGCAGCTCTGTACATCATCGTTTTCTCTTTTCACATCTAGTGAATAGTCCAATAATTATAAAACAAATTGAATTTCATCTATCAATTGTAATTCATGGCATTAATGGTCTAAAGAGAAAAAAAAGTGTGATTTTCACAATCAAAGCTAGAAAGGCATTTGATGAAAGACAAGCTCTATTTTTCACAAAAGACATTAGTCAGCAAATTAGAATAGAAAACCTTTAACTTGGTAAAAGATATACCAAAACCTACAGCAAATCTTGCACCTAACTGAACCTTTTAATGCATTCCCCTTAAGATCTGGAACAAGACAAAAAGGTCCACCAACACTGGTGCTATTTAACGTACTATTGGAAGTTCTGGCAAAGGCTATAAAGAAATAAACAATATAAACATTAGAAGGTAAGACATAAAACTGCCATAATTTGCAAATAATGTGAACATCTACTTATGAGAGATTTGGTCCTCTATACCAACAATATGAGAAATTAACTTTAAGAGGATAACATCGACAACTATAAGAACAATAAATTGCCTAGCAATAACTTTAAGAGAATACAGAAAACCTCTATGGACAAAACTTCAAAGCTCTAAGTAACATAGAAAATAATCTGAATAGTCATTTCGTGTTTATGAATGATGTTCAATATTATAAAAAAAAGTCACTACTCTCTAGACTTACCTAAATATTGAAGGAAATCACAAATGAACTTGTACAGTTTTGAGGAAAGATTAATTGATTCTAAAATGTATTGTAAGAAAAGAATCGGTCCATGAATAGTTAAGTCAACCTTTAAAAACAATAGAGGGGGAATTTGTTCTACCAGATATATTAAGATATTCTACAAAATATAGTAATAAATGTAATACCATATTGGTCTAATAACAGGTAAATGAACCAATGACTATTGCAATGAGTCCAGACAGATCATTATATATATATATATGTATATATATATATATATATTTTTTTTTTTTCTCCAAATTGCATTTCAAAATGGTTATAGCAATTACACTCCCCCTGTATAAAAATTCCCATTGAACCAAATCCTCTGCAACATTTTGGTCTTGCCAGATTTCTTCATTGATTTACAGTGCTGCCTTTATTGTACATTAAGTTCTCATATATATATATATATATATATATATATATATATATATAAGAATTTAATGTTTGTTCATTGCTCTAATTCAAGCTCAGACATTCTCATGAGGGTACACAAAAACACGCAACAATAATAATGAACGCCGCTCAGCAAGACAGCGCCACACATCGACACAAACACAGTGTGAGACATTGATAAACCAATGTCATGAAACCTTACCGAGCTGTTTGTACAGTGCGGCCAATGTAAGTGCACCGTGGCAAGTTTGCAAACTTAATTGTCAGACCTTGTATATTGCTTAGAGGTGTGTGTGTGTGTGTGTGTGTGTGTGTGTGTGTGTGTGTGTGTTCAACAATATTTAAAAAGAACAAAAAGCAACTTCTCTGGAACTTCTAACCTGCCTAGTCAATCCAGACAAATCCTTGAGGCACAAAGTTGCAGATACTTGCAGTAAGATTCCTTCTGCATTCACAGAGTGGTGCATGCCAAGATGATGAAACCCTGACAATGTCTGCTACACAAGCACATAAACACAAACTGAAGATAGAAAACAGGTGTATGCAATAGGGGAGAGCACTTAGTAGATACTATTTATGACTTTCTAGTTCTTAAATTTTAGCTGTTTTTATTTTATTTTATTATTATTACTAATTATTTTATTATTATGCTTTATCTCCTACTTATATTCTTTCAACACTTCATTAAATGATTAAAGGAAAAACAAAGTGTTTTTCTTGACATGAAAAAATAAGTAAAAAGAGTTCCCAATTAGTAAAAATATCCCAGTTACAAAAAGCTGTTAATTGTACAGTCTGTTTTCTGCAGAGTACAAATATGAAAATGTTTTATTTTTCTTCAATAATTGCTCTGTTTACTTTCCCGTTTTGGTCTCTTCAGACATCTTGAGCAGAATATATAGCTGTGCATTTATTTTCAGATGTTAAAAATCCAGTTGATCCCATCTGATAATTCAGTGCTTACCTTCTCTTCACTGCCAGTGCCTGCAAGATATCAAATAAAAAGGAGCTGCTGTGTGATGGACAGTTTCATTCCTCTTGCCTCACCACATCTGTCCTCCTTCTTCTAGCATCTCCAGGGTTGGGGAAGGAGAAAAGGTTTTAGAAGGGGTAAAAGTCTTACTAGCAAAAGTCTTACTATTATCGCTGCATATAATGGGGGCAAAGTCTACTAGTTATTGTCTACTCTGGGCTGATGATGTTCCTGGCACAAGAGGGTGCCTGCATGCTTCTCTCTGAGTCCTTTAGGAAGCCCTAGAGGAGTCTAATTGCTCAGTTCCCTCATCTAACCCTTGTATGCACTCCTATCTAACCCTTCCTTATATGTTCTCACAGCTTTTGGTGCACTCCAGAGCCTCCAGTTTCTGGTGTCTTGTCAACTGGCCATGTTCTTGAAAGTGGTGATGGTTTGGGGTGCCAGTAAGAACAGTGGAACAGATATCTGCCACGTCCATTTTAATTATGTGATCCCCACTTTAGCAACATGGCCTATACTGTCTTAATTAATTCTCACAACAATTATATGAGACAAGTACTATTTTTAACTTCTTTTTTCAAATGAGGAAAGTGGACTCAAAGCACTTGAAAAGCCTGCACCTAACCATTGAATGCAGGGCTGGACAGAACTGAAGCACACTGACTTCAGAACCTGAAGCCAAATGACAATCAATAGCATGCAGGGCGGAAAGGAAATCAAACCAATAGAGGTAATTGCATCCAGGCCATGTTCAGATATGATGAATCATCCCTGTCTACAACAGAAACATTACTCATTTTCCTTAACATTCAGTGTTCATCTTCCCTGAAATGTGCTGGTTGTTTAATAACTAATTTGTAAATGTCAACACTTTGCCCTTTGGCTTATCTTTTCTAGATTCCATAACTATTAATGGAATTTAGCTATGTTTAAAAACATCAGTTAGGCTGCGGTTTTATCACGATTAGAATTCTGAGAACCTGTTTTCCTATTTCCTTCAACATGGACATATTTTGAGGTTATTTTTGTAAACATAGTTTAGTAAACAATCTCCTGTATTTTACTTGTTTTTGTGAAAGAGGATAATATTCTCGCTTCAAAATCCAAATCACTTGGAAGACACAGTACTGTTTCCTACCTTATTAACTATACAAATAACTCCAATATGCAAATATATGATTAAGTATATAGGAAAACTAAAAAAGTCTACATAACAGCTTCCACAGCTAATTGGTATTTTTTAGGGTGGTCTCAGCATGCAAGATCAATATACAAAAGTCAATCACCTTCTTTTTTTTTATTATTATTATTGGGGAAGGGGAACAGGACTTTATTGGGGAACAGTGTGTGCTTCCAGGACTTTTTTCCAAGTCAAGTTGTTGACCTTTCAATCTTAGTTGTGGAGGATGCCGTTCAGCTTCAAGTTGTTGTCCTTTCAGTCTTAGTTGTGGAGGGCGCACAGCTCAGCTCCAGGTCCAGTTGCCATTTTCTAGTTGCAGGGGGCACAGCCCACCATCCCTTGAGGGAGTCAAGGAATCGAACTGGCAACCTTGTGGTTGAGAGGATGCGCTCCAACCAACTGAGCCATCTGGGACCTCAGCTCAAGGTGCCGTGTTCAATCTTAGTTGCAAGGGACGGAGCCCACCATCCCTTGCAGGACTCAAGGAGTTGGACCAGCAACCTTGTGGTTGAGAGCCCACTGGCCCATGTGGGCATCGAACCGGCAGCCTTCGGAGTTAGGATCACGGAGCTCTAACCACCTGAGCCACCAGGCTAGCCCTCAATCACCTTCTTAATTATCAACAATAAGCAACTGAAATTTGAAATTTTAAAAATGCCATTTATAATAGACTAAAATATGAAATCATTTTGAGTTAACAGCATTCATATAAAACCTATATGCTTAAAACTGAAAAACATACTAATAAAAAAGAAGTTAAATAAGATCTAAATAAATTAAATCTGTGTTTATGAATTTAAGACATAATATTTCTAAGATGTAAATTCTCCTCAATTTAATCTATAGGTTCAGTGCAATTCTAATTTATATCCCAAGGTTTTTTAAAAAAATATTTACAAGTTGCTTCTAAAATATAAAGAGAAAGGAACAGAATAATCAAAACAATTCTGAAAAAAATAATATAGAAGACTAACACTAACTGATTTAAAGACTTCATACAGGAACAGTAATGAAGAAAAGAAAAACGTGGTATTCATGAAAAAGTAGACACACAGATCAATGAAACAAAATGGAAAGCCTAGAAATAAACCTACCCAATATAATCAACTGATTTTTGACATAGGTACAAAGGCATAGTCTTGTCAACTAAAGGTGCTGGAATAATCAGATGAGCATATGCAAAAATATGAACCAGGCCTAAATGTCACACCTAACATAAAAATTAACTCAGAATGGAATTACTGATGTTACTGTAAAAGAATACAATTTCTGAAAAATCTGTATTGTTGTTTGTCTTGAAGTTGATTTACGTAGTAGGATACAACACTTCTAAGAAAATTGTTCCCTTTCCCCATAGATGAAAAAAAGATGTTCCCTATTACGGCCTATTACTGAAGACACCCATGTAGAAAAGGACAAACTAAGGTCTCTTAAGGCTCTTAGTAAACCATATTGTTTTAAAATAATTATTTTTAACTTTATGTCTGTTTTGTCAAACTTCAGCTGTGGTTGTTTTCTTTTGATGGTACTAAGCTATAGTTACACTTAGCATCTAGTGATCTTGCTGGGAAAAAAAACAATCACATATAAATTGTTGATAGCATGTAAATTATTTTAGGCTAACATTGATAATTAATAAGTGATCATTTTTATGAGCACATACAAATATGATCTTTATAATTTAATATTCAGATTTCTACATTGTGTAACATTTAACATGTCAATCATTTTGCATCTTAATATAATGCATAAAATGTTTATGAAAGTTGCAGGCACGTCAGAATCTCTTGGTTCAGACTCTTGATAAATTGGCTTATGGCTTCTGAAAAAATGGATATAGTCACAGACAAGTCCGACAACTTCTCAAGCAATAAATCATTGGGCTCATTAATTATTGTATGAGAACACACTGAAATATATGAGTAACTAAAGAAATCATTTCAATATTTTAGTGGCTGTGAAGATCTAATGTGCCATATATAGTTATGTTAACAAGAAAAATACAGTTATTGAAGAAAACTAAAATTTTATTGAAAGATGTACAATATAATCTGAATAAATGCAGAAACATTCTATGTTCCAGTATTTTATCTAATAGTCTTAAAATATCAATCTTTTCCAAATTTATGTATGTCTGTTAACATATGTATATTTAATGTAATTTAATTAAACTTGATGAAATCCCTAATAAAATTTTTGAATTGGACAAAATCACTCCAAAGTTTTTAGATGAAAGAATTGATGCATGAGCATTTTTAAGGAAATTGTCTTATCAGAGAATAAATCTTATTAAAAAGCAATGGTGACCAAAAATATATAGTAGTAAGCAAAAAATTACACAGAAATATCAGTGAAAGAGAAGTCCTGATAAAGGGTTCAAGAGTATGTAAAAGATATTCATATAGGAAAAAGAAAAACTTGCTGATTTCAAACCATATTACAAAACTATAGTAATCAAAACAGCATGGTATTGACACAAAAACAGATGCATAAATCAATGGAACAGAATAGAAAACCAGAAATAATTCCATGAATACATGGTCAATTAGTTTACAACAAAGAAGTTAAGAATATATAATGGGGAAAGGACAGTTTCTTCAATAAATGATGTTGGGAAAACTGGGAAGATACATGCAAAAGAATGAAATTGGACCACTATTTTACCCCATACACAAAAATTAACTCAAACTGGACTAAAAACTTGAATGTAAGATCTTAAACCATAAAGATCTTAGAAAAATATAGGCAGTAAGCTCCTTGACATGGGTCTTGGCAATTACTTTGTGGATCTGACATCAAAAGCAAAAATAAGAAAAGCAAAAACAAACAAGTGGGACTATGTTAAACTAAAAAGCTTCTGCACAGCAAAGGAAATGATAAAAAAAAAAAAAAAAAAGGAAAGAAAATGCAACCTACTAAATAGGAAGAATATTTGCAAAACATGTGTATGATAAGCAATTAATATATCCAAAATATATAAAGAACTTTCACAATTCCATAGAAAGTAAAACAAACAAAAAAAAACCAAAAAACAAAGAATTCAATTAAAAATGGGCAGATCTTCTGAATAGACATTTTTCCAAAGAAGACACAGATGGCCAACATCACTAATTATTAGGGAAATATAACAGGTATTATGCTAAGTGAAATAAGTCAGAGAAAGACAAATACCATATAATTTCACTTACATGTGAAATCTAAAAAAAAATAACAACTGAGCTATCATCTCACACCTGTTAGAATGGCTGTTATTTAAAAAAAAAAGGAGATAATAAATGTTGGCGAGGATGTGGAGAAAAGGGAAAACTTGGCACTGTTGGTGGGAATGCAAGTTGGTGCAGTCACTATGGAAAACAGTATGGAGGTTCCTTAAAAAAAATGAAAATTAAAAGTAGAGCTACCATATGATCCAGCAAAACCACTTCTGGGTATTTATCAAAAAAAACCTGAAAACAGTAACTTGGAAAGATATATGCACTCCCATGCTCACTGCAGCATTATTTACAATTGTCAAGATACAGAAACAACCTAAGTGTCCATGGATGGATGAATGGATAAAATTGTGGTTGTACACACACACACACACACACACACACACACACACAGAGGAATATTATTTGTTAGAAAAAAGAATGGAATCTTGCCATTTGTGACAACATGGATGGACCTAACAGGTATTATGCTAAGTGAAATAAGTCAGAGAAAGACAAATACCGTATAATTTCACTTATATGTGGAATCTAAAAAAAAATAACAACAAACGAATAAACAATACAAAACAGAAACAGTCTCATAGACATAGAAAACAAACTGATAGTTGCCAGAGGGGAAGAGGTTGGGGGCAAAAAAGGTGAAAGAGAATAAGAATACAGATTCCCAGTTATAAAATAAGTCATGGGGATGTGACATACAGCATAGGGAATATAGTCAATAATATCGTAGACTCTTGTATAATGACAGATGGTTACTAAACTTAGGATGGTGATCACTTCATTAGGTATACTAATGTTGAGTAACTATTTTGTGCATCTGAATCTAATATAATATTGTATATTGACTACCTTTTAATACTCTGTGCATCAGCTCAACGAAATGGGTTTCTCCCTCACTGAAGAAGAGCTGGCTGCTTCCATGGCTAAGTGCTCGCCTCACCACAGCAGCAGCTACTCCTGGTAACCCCTGCCACACAATCTGGAGGACATCTGGATTTGTATTTACTGGGAAAGATACATTGTGTTTGCTTTTCCTGCTTAGCAAATTTTTCCTGACATGATCATCCATGAGCTTACTGACTGGTTTATTTCTAATCAGATTTCACATATAACACTTTTTTTTCTAACAAATTAAATAATCTTCCAGCAAAAGAAGTCAAGCCTTCAGACAATGCATATGGGGGACTTGTCTCATTGTGAGTCCCATTACCAGAAACAACTGACTTTATGAATGGTGGAATGGCATATTAAAAACACAATTATGGTCTCAGATCATACCTGGAAAGTGCAAGAGAGAAAGAGGGAACAAGACATATATTCCCAGAACCAAACTAATATATGATATTATTTCTCCTATAATCAGAATAAGGGTCCAGAAACCAAGGGACAGGACTGGGTAGGGTTCCTCTTAATACTATACCTATACTTAAAGTTTTGGACTATGCTGGTTTAGAGGCTTTCATACCCCACTAAAATCTCTTCCATTAAAGAATCCAGTGATGATCCCATTTAATGGGAAGCGAAGACTATTATGGGAATTTAGGATTTTTTATGCCACTGAATAAGCAGTCATACTATATTGGTAATTAAATTCAAAATTTTAGTTCATAAGTTGCAAAATATCAACAGGATTGCAGCACAACTGCAGGGGAAAAGACATATTAGAGTTGGAGCTGCACCAATGAGTTAGGTTTGGGTTTTCTTCCTTTGAGATGCTGAGGACTGTATTCCCAGGTGCTTGAGGCCTAGCTGAACTATACTCAGGAAGGAATGGGGGGGGAAAGAAAGTATATGAAGAAACGTTTTATTAATATTGGGCAGCCAAAGGAGTGAATTATAAGGGACTTATTTTCTTTTTGTGGCTGAGCAGCATCAATCTGGCCTTTCTATATTTAGAAAATTGTTTGCCTTAGGAACCTCTGTTATGCTTGACCAGGTGGGCCAAGATCTACTGTCCTGGGTTTTGAAACTAAAACTATTAACACAGAGAAACAGGACTGTGGGGCATTTTCGTGGCAGTAATAGCAGAGGCAGTTCTCAGAGGCCGCTGCTTATTTTGGTGACAGCACCTGGAATCCAGTGACATCAGTGTCAATGCTAGTAGGTAGAAGTGGTATGGCATTGATTGTTCAGCAGTGGTGGCAGCAATGTTTGCACCATTAGTTCTGTGGCAGGGTTTTTTGCTATGATCCAAGCTGTGTAGTCTTGGTTTGTTCTGCCCATTTTCTGAGTCTGTCTCTATGCTCTCTGGCAATTCTGTGAATCACAGTATCCTTAAGAATTTCCTGGTTCGGACTGCAATGAGAAAACCTTGAATCGTCCTCATGAGCCAAAATGAGCTTAGAAAGGAAAAAAATAGCCTTTTAATAACTTGTATTCTTTATATACCTTAGCAGAGAACCTTTTTAAGTCAGTGCATCTGATGTGGTTTATTAATAAATAATGTGATCCCTAACTTTAAAATGTTATAGTTTAATAAGGAATGTAAGGCATTTAGATGAAATAAATATCTAAAAGATGGAATAACATTAAATGCTAACTTGGGAACAGACTGTGTCATTTGTAAAGTCTTCCTAAGATATGAGACTATAGTTAATTCCTGAAGGATGAGCAGGAGATGGTATGTGAACAGGGATCATATAGCACAGGAAGGAGACCCAGTAGTCACCATGCAGCCAGAGCAGCTTGACTGAACAAGTGCAGATAAGAACGGAAACCAATGAGAGGTACATTTGAGTGATCAACAGGTAATACATTAAGGCCTTTGTCTAACCAGAAACAGAGAAATTCTCCATTTCCTCAAATATCTTAAATACATTTTTTATTAAGTTAAAAAAATTTAAATATTCGGTTAAATATTTTGCCAGGAAAGGTTTTATAAATCAAGTCTGAATTAGCCTCCTCCCTGGTTGTTGCAAACTTCTTAGGCATTCTTTCCAGGGCCTATGCGATGAAAGAGGCCTAGGGCAGTAAAGAATAAAACCTGCATAGTTCCAAAATATATCAATTTGCATTCATTTTTTCCATTTTTTAAATTTAGTTTTTGGGTGTGTGTGTGTGTGTGTGTGTGTGTGTGTGTGTGTGTGTGTGTGTTTTAATAATAAGCAGTGAACAACTACATAATCACAGCACTGCAATGACAGCACAAAGACTGAAGATGGTTTCTTGATGGCAATGTCCAGTCCTGCTTTCTGTCCTCCGATCCTTGTAACAATTTTGCGCATTAACTTCAGGAAGATTTCCTGGAGTAAAATTACACATGAAAGTGGCTGAAAATAGTTTTTAAATCCAACTTCCCTGGCTTGACAGTGAAATGACCACACAGTCCGGTCACTGGGTCAAAAATAAATTACAAAAACAGAAGAGCTTTTCATGTCTTTTATTTTTCTGCATTAGCCTTAGTAAAAAGAGAGGCTCGCAAACCACAACCAAGAAGAAAGGCAACCATTAAAACACAGGAAATACAGTATTGGCTTTTTCTCTTGGCGGGAGGGGTGGGCTGCCTTCCAGTCCCGCCGCGGATCCGCTGGAGTTGATGCTTCACTCTGGCTCTTGCGGCCACTGCCCGCTCGCGCGGAAACCCTCGCTCGGCAGCCCCGGGCCAGGTTGGGGCCAGGACGCCGTCCTCCTACCTTTGAGGGGACACCGACCCGCACCATCTCAGCCGAAATCGGAGAGCCCAATCCCGCGTGTCCGGCAGGCCCCGGACCAGGTGGGGATGAGCCGGGCACCGCGCCCGGGCCGGCAGTTCCGCGTCTGCGCAGCGGGCGAGGGGCTGGAGCAGGGCCGGCCGGGGAGGTGCAGGAGGCGCGGGAGCCAATGGGCACACTCCGGGGCGCAGGGCTGGCGGCGACGGCCTGCGGGCGCGCACTCTCGGGATGGAGGGCGAGCGCCGGGCATCTCCGGAGCGCTCCTCGGGCCTCCCGGCGGGGGGCGCCGGTGGGGAGAACCCGGGGGACCGCAGCCCCCTCCCGGGCAGCAGCGGCTCCTCTGCCCTGCTGCAGGCCGACGTGCTGGACCTGGACGAGGACGAGGACGACCTGGAGGTGTTCAGTAAGGTGAGGGCGGCGGCGGCGCGTCCCGGGAAAGTTCCCAGTCAACTCCAGGAGTTTGCAGCGCTGGGGGCGGCCGTCCCAGCGTGCTCACCCTGCAGAGGGCTGGCTCCGAGTTGGAAGTGGGTGGGGTCCCCCCACTGCCTGCCGGGGCCCCGCAGCGCGCCGCACCCAGCGCTGCGAGCGGGCAGGGCCCCAATTCACAGTCACTCTCTCCTCTGCACTTTGATCTTAAGTGGGGCAGGGCCGTGACTTCGTGGAGTTTGCAAAGTTGTGATTTTTTTTTTCCTTTTTTTCCTTCTTTTCTTCTCTGACGAGGACTTCTGGGGACAGTGCCTGAGCCCGGGAGGCGGTGGCCCGAAAGTGCCCCCGCCCCTAACATTCTTTTAGGGCTCAGCCAGCACCAAACTCTGGGAGAGAGATTGCCCAAGTCTAGAGAAATGATTCTTGATTTAGTGTTGCTAGTTGTGAATTTGAGACGGGTGACACCCAAGATGAGTCAAATCCCGTGGGGATAGGTGCAAGGGACTCCCCCTTCGGGAGAAAAGGGTTAGGAGGGCGGCGGTACGGAGCCACGGGTCCCTCTTATAGTTAGTTGGCTACCAGTACCCAGCCCACATCTACCGCTTTCTCCCCCCCTGGAGAAATGTAGGAGCCCAGGGTCTTAACTTGTAGAATAGATGGAGAGAAATTGACTCAGGTTAGTGGTAGACTTGTGCGTGTAGACTGGTGGTTTTTCTTTTTGAAAAAAACAAAAACAAACCCTTTCTGCGGGGCCATCGAATGTCACTCCAGTTTCTCACGTTGCTGCTGGTAGAAGATTTGGGTAGAGATGAGAACATTGTATTAATTGCTGAGAAACCTGGGCAGTAGTTACATGTTACCTTGAGGTGTTAGGTAAAGCAACATATTTAACCACCGCTTTATTTTGGGAGAGCGAACTGAAATTAGAAAGTGAACAGTTATACCCTGACACTAAAGAAGAATACATAAAACTCCTTTCTTTCCCCCTCTAGATTAAATGAAACGGTAGGCACAGTATTGTAGTCTAGATATTCAGTCAGAATGTCAGTTTTGTCCTCTTGGTAAAGTTATGTGACATTTCAAAATTAGTGTTTAAATTGTAGAACAATGGGATTATTTAGGTTAACACTGCCTTTTTATATTCCACATATACTTTATTTTCCAATGAAGGACAACTGGCCTCTTCTTTACTTGCCTTCTAAGATTCTATTAGTTGATGAATATTCTGTTAGGGCTCTCCATTGTGAAACTTCCAACTTGGCAGGAGACAGAGTGTTGGGAGTGGCAACTGTGTATCAGAATCATGTGGGATTGTTTTGTCACATGGTTTCTTTCCCCAGATGTTAAGTGTCCCAGTCCTCTCTTAAGAATTACACTTAAGAATGAGCACAGTTGTCAGAGGTGGATTTTAGGTGAAGCTAAGCTTTAGGTGTTCATTTGCTTAGGCCTCTGGAAATGTTGGAAGTTACTAGGAGTCATAGACCTTCTAGGTGGGAAGGGAATGGCAGATTTCAGCCAAAAGCATTGCTAAGTGAACAGTTTTGCTAAATTGCCTAAAACTCTCAGAAGAAAGGATTCTAGATCTCCATGGCTCCAATCAATTGTTGAGATTTATTTTCTCATTCTAAATATAAATTTGTTTTTTCACCTAACGTTGTATTCTTTTTTAAAGGATATAAGCTTCAACCCCATACACCTGGATCCACCCTGCTTGTTAGTGTTGTATAACTACATGTGTTAGACACAAAGAAAAAGTTAAGAACCATTCCTGTAGAACCACATAGATTAAGATAAGGATATAATGTTGGGTAAAGTCTTAAAAGAATAGTTGGAAAAATTTTAAATCAGCTGCCTTCGTATGTTTCAGTAAGTTGAATTTTCAGCCCTTAACCACAGTTAGTGAGGCAAGTACATTTAAGAAAGTGCTCTCCACTTGGCCTCTCTCCCTACTCCATTTCTAGCTGGCTCCTCTGTGGAAGTGTAGCTTGGCCTAGTATGCTATCAAGAATGCCTCCTGAAGTATATAACATTGCCATTTAGGACATTGGGATTGACCATGTTCGTATTCAGTTTAGTTTTAGTCCCTTATTTCCTTAGATAATTTGTGAATGTATACCATGCCACTGTCTAGAAGCTGCTTAAAGAGTAGAATTTTTGACTTATTATTTCTTTTTTTCCCACTGTACTTGTACCTGACAAGTAGATGTTAAGTATTTTTGCATAACATGCTATGCTAAGGATTCCTTGGGGAAAAAATGAAATGGGAGGTTTAGTTCTTGCTATCATAGTCTTGAAGTTCAGGTGGAAGATGTGACAGAAACTCTAAATGGTAACATAAATCCAGAGAGATGGAAAGTAAAACAAACAAAACATTGTCCTAAATTTTCAAATAGTCCAGTGAGGACAAAATGGTGCCAAATTTCAAGAGACCACAGGGAAAGAAGAGAACATTGATTTAAAAGTACAAGTATAGATCTTGGAAGGTCAGAGAACATAATCGATGATTCAAAGAAAGAAAAAGAAAAAGGATAAAAATTATAATAATAGTGTAAGGATAGTGTTAGAACTGGGCCAGAATGAGATGAAGCTTGCAAAAAATTTAATTAGAGATAAGGGGTAAATTACATTTAAAGGAAAAAAGTTCTCCTTTTGGGGGGAAATAATATATTAAAATAAGTTGACTTTTATTAAATAGTATAATGTGTATAAGAAAGAGCAGTTAAAATAGAGCATCGGTAAATGGATCACAGTGAAACACTGAGATGCTTATCTGGTATTCAGTAAATGATAGCTCTTCATATTGGCCTTTTAAAAGGTATTCAGTACCACAAAATAAGATCTGTATCATGTAGGATAATCAGGGAATTCACAGATGTAATTATCCTCATAGCTACTAGTCTCTTTGAGAACTCGGAATTCCTGCCTGTGACCCCAAAGTTAGAGATAGGTAAATATTCTTTCTTTAAAATAATGGGCAAACAGGAAGTTCTCAAAGGTATAGAGCAGTAGGCTTAATTTCAATCTCAAATCTATCAAAGCTACAGAACTATTTAGTATTTTGTTTATAAATCCTATAAAAACAAAGAGATAATCATGTTTTGTAAGGATGGAAAACTAAGATCATTTTTATGGTAAATCAGAAACATACCAATGAACATGTTTATTTGAGCACAGGTTTTGAAAGAATCATTCATATTTTGTAGACTAAATTAGTTTTGAAAGAATAATAGGATATAATTGTTGAGACATCCAGCTCCTATATATATTGGATCTTTGTCAATCCAGAAATTCATTGTAATGATGTAGGGGCATAATTGTAGTATTCAACAATTCCATCAAATACTTAGAAGAAGATATTGGAAGTTTGCTTATTAATTTTTCACATTTGTTCTCTTTAATAGCTGTTATGTGCCTGTGTTGGTCATGGCCCTTGGAAGAATCAGAATTCTCTCCGATAATTTAAATGAAAAAAGTTTAATGCAGGAACTATTTATAGAATTTGGGGCAGGATTTAGGAGCAAACTAGGGATACTGAGGCACTTAGAGATTTGCAGTAGCAAAAAACCATTAGTACCTTTAATTTAAAGGAAAGAGTTGCTGGAGTCCAGTAATAGCTGGAGTTGTGAAGGGAGCTGTATTTACAGAGAAATGTAGTTAGAAACGTGTGATGGCCAGAAATGTGGCGCCAAAGCAGGGAGGAGATAGGGAGTGTTGCCTGAGCTGCTCTTCTCCTGCTCTTGGATCTCTTGCTGTGGCCCCCACTGGGCGAGCTTCTCAGGTGATATCCATAGGGATCAGCCTCCTCCCAGGACACAGAGACTGCATTGGTGGGAGCTGATGGGTGGGGGTGAAAATGAACAATAACTATCATAATACGTAGTACAAAAGTGTGGAGAATAGCTTTAGACAAAGATAGCCACATTTCCATCTCCTATCCCATATGCTCGTCAAAAATGTGACCAGCACCTTCTTATCAAGAGGTGAGATCTATGCTCCTCTGCTTGCATGTAGGTGGGATTGTGGCTGCTTCGGCCAATATGGTATGGCGGAAGTGATGCTGTGCAACTTCCAAGACTAGATCATGGAAATGCAGGCTCTGCTGTGTCCAATAGGATGCTGCTTCTTGGAGCGATGTAAGAAATGCAATTTAAGGCCACATGTAAATACTGTGGTCAGTTGCCCCAGGTGAAGTCCCAGGCACCATCCAGCAATAAGTGGCTGGCTTGTGGGTAAAGATGTCTATATGCTTTCAGTTCCCAGCCCCGAGGCAACCCTACCATCAAATCTTCTCAGCTGAGGCCCCACATACCACGGAGGAGAGACAAACCACTTCTGCTGTGTCCTGTCTGACTTCTTGACACCAGTGAGCATGATAAAATATAAAAACAATAATAGTGTTTTATACCACTAAGTTTCATGATGGTTTGTTACACAGCATTAGAAACTATGACAATAGCTAGTAGTCTGTATAACACAATCAGCCTTCCAAATCTTGATAAATTAGAGTACTTGGTTCAAGAACAGACTATGACATGTAATTGGCATCAGTGTGAAGTCCTGAAGGAAGCTGTTAGTCACTGTAAATACAAACACAGCCACGACATAAGCCTAATGGTGAGGAACAGAGACTGTAAACGCTGCCTGTTTGGAAATCCTGGTGCACTGCTTACTAGCTTTGTTTCCTTGGGCAAGTTACTTAACCTCCCATTGCCTCAGATTATTCATCTGTAAAGTGAGGGAAAAAAGAAATAGGAGGATTAAATGACATACTATGTTTAAAGAGCTTGTACATAGTGCCTGGCCCTTAGTAAACACACCTGAGTATTGACCAGCTATACACAGCACCCCAGGACCCTGCTGTTCCACTTGGCTGCAGTGATGGACATGGGCTGTACTTGCCTGTCTAATATGGCAGCCACTAGCCACTGTGACTTTGGAGCACTTGAAATGTGGCTAGTGCATCTGAGGAGCTGACCTTTTGATTGTATTTAATTTATTTGCATTTAAATGTAAGTAGCCACATGTGGCTACCAGTTTCAGTAGTAGAGGTCTAAACAAGTCAGTATTTTATTACTAGCATGAATTGTGGTTACTCAAGAAATATCCTTGAATGGATGAGTGGTTTCCTACCTCGGTGATCTGCTGAAATATATCAGATACATACACACCTGTACGCACATGTATGCACACACATGTACATGCATACAGGTGTGTATAGTGCCTGCATGTGTGTATATACATATATTAATGTGTGTGTAGTGTGTAAGCCTGTGTTTGTGTGCATAAATGTGTATGCATTCTCAATTGCCCAATTCACTTCAAATCTAGAATACAGGATTACAGCAGGCAGATCATGTGTTTCCTTTCCCTGGCCTCCATCCTGATCCTGCCTCAGAGGGTCTTACCATTTTGAAGGTTAAAAAAAGAGGAACCAAAAAACAAAGGGCTTATCTGGGACTATTTATATTCTTACCACTAGAAGTTCCACTCTCTACCATCACAGGCTTCTTGTATTTTCAGTACTCTTCTAGAAGAGGAAGAGTGGGTGAGTGACGTAGAAAGAAGAATCCTCAAATTCTCCTTGTGAGTGAGTGTATATGGTCAACAATAGAATTAAAACAAATAAGGAAATTGCAGAATAAGTTTGGGGAGACCTTGAATAGGGCCATTTTATGTACAAACATTTCTAGTGGTTTTCAATGACTGAAAGATCAGTTTACAAAAATGACATGCTGTTGAATCTAAACAAATAGCACATTTTCGAGGTCATACGGAGTATTAATTGTACTGTAATCTGAACTGTCCGTGCCACTTCTGAAGTTCTGTTCTACCCTCAGTATTGTAAAGGGGAATTGATGGTTTATGTCAGCAAATGGCAAAGGGATATTATTTCATCTGTGGATGCCAGTTCCATGTTATTGATTCTTAGGAAGGCTGTGTTGCAATGAAGCCGGAGATCTTGTATGGGCTTAGGAGAAAGAGGGCTTGATACCACAGCACTGTCTTCCATTGTCACAACAAGTGGGGAGGGCTGCAGTAGCAACAGTCTGGCTACACATTTGCCATCCTGAGGCAGAATAAACAAAGGGGATTCACTGATATGTTCTGGCAACCATGACCTATGAAGAAAGGCTGGGAAAGAACACAATGTAGTGTATCTTGGAAAAGACTTGAATCTTTTATGAAGAGTTATTATGATCTAGGTGGATTAAATGTTTGTAGTTTTGAAGATAAAGCTAGAACCACTAGATCAAAAATATGTGGAGACAAGTTTTAGGTCAATTGAAGGAAGAATTTTCTAATTGAAGGTTTCAAAATGAAAGGGATTACTCAGCATGGTCATGAATTCTGTGACTAAAAGCGTTCTAGTAGCACAAGCTGACTGTCCCAGAGGAGACAAGGGTGTGACAGTTTGGCTGTCCCTTTCCACTATCAACAGGATGTTACAAATGGAATTTTAACTTACTAAATTTAACTGCAAGAGCAGTGGAAAGTCTTAATTAGATGGTTCTACTCAACCTTCAGCCTAATTCCCAAACTGAACTGTATTCTGCCATTCCCTGACTCTTACTCCTCTGTTCCCGTCTCTGTTAGTTTTCCATTTGATTTATCTGCTAATGATGTGAGAATTTCTTAGCTATCCAGGGTAAAATACTTAGTGTCACCTTCTGCTTATCCCTCTCACTCACTCTCCATGTCTCCTACACATCTGAAAAGTCCCTATCAGTTTTACCTTCTTACTGTCTTTGGAATTAGTGCCTTTTTTCCTGTCCGCACTGCTATAGTTGGAGTAGTTACATGGTTGCCTCTTAGAACCATTAAAATAGTCTCATCAAGTCTCGGTCTCAGATATGCCTCTGTTCTTCCTGTGCGCCCGCAGCAAATATGTTTCTGGAGCACCCAGCTCTGACCGAATTGTCACATTTTGTCATTGAAGGCTCTTGGTGCTCAGTGTGCACCCTGGCTGTCCTGCCTCACCACTCTCTGTCCTCTGCAGCCTTACTACTCAAAGTATGTCCCATACGCCCATTGCATCACCTAGGAGCTTATTAGAAATGCAGTCTCAGAACCCACTCCAGACCCAATGGATCAGAATCTGTATTTTAACAGGATTCTCGGTGATTTGTTTGCACTTTACAATTTGAAAAGCACTGATCTAGAAGCACTGACCTAGGTTGATGCACGAGCTACTAGGTGAACTTACCTCATATTTTCCTGTAATTATTGTTGTGTAGTTAATGTTGGGTCAACAGAACAAAACCCTCTCTGTTGTCTACGGCCCAGTGTAAAGCCACCTCTTCCCTAGGAGCTTCTTCGTCTCTAGTTAGAATAAATCTCCCCACTCTCTGTGCCCCATGACAGAGTTTTGAATCTCATAATACTACATTTTGCCTCATAAGTAAGTATGTATTTGTCTTTTCTAAAACCTTACTTGCTTCTCTATGGCCTATAAATTAAAGTTATTGAAGGTAGGAGAGGAAGAAATCCAAATATTTATGAAATAAACACATCAGTGAATAATATGGCGTATGACATCTTTCCTGTGTACAGACCCAATTATGGCTGTAATTTGCCAATGATCTGTTTTCAGTAAGTTCAGTTTGTATTGTATCAGTCTTCCCTAGCAGGATACTAAACCAAATAGAATTAAAACAAACTGGTCTTAATACTCGTAAATGCTGAATAAATGTTACTGCTGGATGACAGAACTATGTTGAGTGTCAACATGGACAAAATCTTCTATGTGGATTGTATTAGAAGAAATAACACAAAACATTAAAAAAGAAAGGGAATCATTTAGGAACCTTTTAATACTCAGAAAAACAAATCCTTTTAAGCTAATGTAATAACACCTACCATGTTTCCCCGAAAATAAGATGTAGCCGGACCGTCAGCTCTAATGCGTCTTTTGGATCAAAAATTAACACAAGACCCAGTATTATATTATATTACATTATATTATATTATTTTATATTACATTATATTATTTTATATTACATCATATTATATTATACTAAGTCTTATAGTAAAATAAGACCGGGTCTTATATTCGTTTTGCTCCAACAGACACATTAGAGCTGATTGTCCAGCTAGGTCTTATTGATGGGGAAACATGGTATCTCAATCAGGGGGCTTGGTTGTTAGCAGTGGAACCCCACTCCAGCAAGAAAGGAATGATGGTGAATACTAGTAGTTCCCCACGTAGATTTGAAGTCTGGAAATGCAGATACAGAGAGGGAGAGGGACTAGCAGAAACTGTCCTCAATGTTATGTTTGCAAAGGGGAGTGGCCATTATATAGCCAAAAATAAAAAATAAAAAATAAATATATATTTGTATGTATCTCCATGGGAACCTATAGGAAGGGGAACTATAGTTCTTTTATGCAGACAACAGTTTTTCATTTGCTTATTGGTCAGTGGCAATGGGGAAAATTATAAGAAATACTTTGGGAAAAGGAAGTCAAAACACTCCAGATTTGAACTAATATACTCTAAAGAATATACTTTATTGAATTTTAAAGGGGCAATTTTATTTCTGCCTCATTGCAGTTCTGATTGGGTGCTCTAGTATAACTTTGATAGCCTGCTACAGTTTTATAAGTGGCCAGCGTGATCAAAGGAAACACTCAATAGCTATGTAGTTGTAGTGTTCACCATTTATTTTATTCATGTATTTATTTGTATTGCACGTTTTGCAAAGAGGACATAAGACCAAAAGTTAAAATAAACATTCATAGTTACTTACTTTAAGAATACGGTGGTACCTTGGTTTTCTAATGTAATCTGTTCCGGAAGACCGTTCGAGTTCTGAAACGTTGGAAAACAGCCCACAGCAAGGCCTCAGGATCTTGCACTCAGCGGAAGCCACGTGACATGTTCAACTTCCGAGGTGTGTTGGAAAACCGAAGCATTTACTTCAGGGTTTACAGCTTTCATAAAACGAAATGTTCATCAACGGAGATGTTTGAAAATCGAGGTATTACCAAAATATTCGTCAACGGAGACTTCGAAAACCGAGGTACCCACTGTATTTTAAAGTTTTATCAAAAACAAGTGAGAAGTTGTATGCTACAAGATTTGTCTGTTTTAAACCGAATACTTGATCAGCTCTGATACTGCATATATCGGTTATACTGAATAACACAGTGATAGCTGTAGAATTAGCAAAAAAGGATACAGAGATTAGGCAATCAAAATTATTAGCAAATATTGGCCTGAAAATCAGTATAACACACTTACAAAACAGAACAGAACGTTAAGCCAGTAGTTTTAAAAATTGAAACAAAACTTTTTTACTTTGAAAAATGGTTTGGTATAACATACTATTTTGTTAGTTTTTTACCCAACTTACTTTACTGAGATGTAATTTGTATACCATAAAATTCACCTTTTGGGGTGACTTATTTTTATTAGTAAATTTAATGAATTGTGCAATTACTGTACATGAGTTTTAGAACACTTTTATCTCCCCCAAAAATCCATCATACCATTTACAGTTAATCTCTGTTTTCACTCCCAGCCATAGACAACTATTTTTCTTTTTCCCCAGGTGAAAGAATACAATTTTTACCAACTATAATGAGATTCAACAATTACAGTAGACTAATTTTGCAAACAGATGTCATGGTACTTCCATCTTATACGAAGCTTATTTTAATATTTTTTAAAGATTTTTATTAAAATATAGCTAACATACAATATTAGTTTCAGGTGTACACAATAGTTATTCAACATTTATATACCTAAAGAAGTGATCACCATGATAAGTCCAGCAACCATCTGACACTGTACCATGCTATCACAATATTATTGACTATATTCCCTATGCTGTGTATTCCAATGACTTACTTGTTTTATACCTGGAAAATTTGAACCTCTTATTCCCCTTCACTTTTCCCCCCTCTTTCTAAATTTTTCAGTTACAATTGACATTAAATATTATTTATATCAATTTCAGGTGTACAGCATAGTGGTTAGACATTTATAAAATTTAAAAAATGATACCCCTGACTAATCTAGAACCTACCTGGCCCTATACATAGTTATTACCATATTATTGACTATATTCCCTATGCTTTACTTTACATCTTCATGACTATTCTGTAACTACCAATTTGTACTTCTTAATGCCTTCACCTTTTTCATCCTGTCCCCAAGCCCCTTCCATCTATCACCCCAGTAAGTCTAGTATCCATCTGACCACATAGTTATTACCATATTATTGACTATATTCCTTATGCTGTAACCTACATACCCATGCCTACTGCATAACAACCAATTTGTACTTCTTAATCCCTTCCCCTTTTTACCCATTGCCAACCCCCCTCCCATCTGGCTACCATCAAAATGTCTTTTGTGTCTTGTTTCTGTTTTGTTTGTTTATTTTCTTTTTTAGATTCCACATATAAGTGAAATCACATTGCATTTGTCTTTCGCTGTCTGACATACTTCACTCAGCACATACCTTTCAGGTCCATCCATGCCGCCGCAGATGGCGAGAACTCATTCCCTTTTACAGTCAAGCAATATTCCATTGTAAATATGTTCCACCTACACTTTATCCATTCATCCATCAATGGACAACCTGGCTGCCTCTACATCATGGCCATGATAAATAATACTATAATGAACATATGAATGCACACATCTCCTCAAAGTACTGTTTTGTGTTTCTTCAGATAATTACCCAGAAGTAGTATTACTGGGTCCTTCTTTGTCACTTGTTATAGCCTTTGTTTTAAAGTCTATTTTGTCTGGTATAACTATTGCTGCCAGAGCTTTTTTGTTGTTGTTGTTTCATTTTCATGAAATATCTTTTTCCCATCCCTTTACTTTCAGTCCATGTGTGTCTTTTGATCTGAAGTAAATCTCTTGTAGGCAGCATATGTAAGGATCATGTTTCTATCCATTTGGCCACCCTATATCTTTTGATTGGAGCATTCAATTCATTTATATTTTAAGGAATTGTTGATATGTAGTTATTGCCATTTTATTATTCATATTTTGATTTTTTTGATTTTATTTTATTTTTTGTCTTAAGTCCCTCTAACATTCTTTGTAATACTGGTTTAGTGGGGAGGAACTCCTTTAGCTTTTTCTTTTCTGGGAAGCTCTTTATGTGTCCTTTGATTCTAAATGATAGCTTTGCTTGTAGAGTAATCTTGGTTGTAGGTCTTTAGTTTTTATCACTTTGAATATTTCGTTACAATCCCTTCTGGCCTGCAAAATTTCTATTGAGAAATCAGCAGACAGTTTTGTGAGAGCCCCCTGTGGGTAACTAACTGCTTTTCGCTTGCTGCTTTTAAGATTCTCTCTTTGTCTTTAACCTTTGGCATTTTAATTATGATGTGTCTTGGTGTGGACCTCTTTGGGTTCATCTTATTTGAGACTCTGCGCTACCTGGGCTTGTATATCTATTTCCTTCACCAGGTTAGGGAAGTTTTCAATCATTGTTTCTCAAATATGTTTTCAATCCCTTGCTTTCTCTTTTCTCCTTCTGGTACTCCTATGATATAAATGTTGATACGCTTGATGTTTTCCCAGAGGCCCCTTAAACTGTCCTCAGTTTTTTGGATTCTTTTTTCGTTTTCCTGTTCTGCTTGGGTGTTTTCTGCTATCTTATGTTCTGAATCACCGATACCTAATCTAATCTACTGTTGATTCTCTCTAATGTATTCTTCATTTCAGTTATTTTACTCTTTATTTCTGACTGGTTCTTTTTTTTATGTTTCCTATCTTTTTGTTGAAGTTCTCCCTGAGATCACTGAGCATCCTTATAACCAGGGTTTTTGGAACTCTGCCACTGGTAGATTGCTCGTCTCCATTTTGATTAGTTCATTTTCCTGGAGCTTTGTTCTGTTCCTTTATTTGGGACATATTTCTTTGTCTCCCCATTTTTGGCTGCCTCCCTGTGTTTGTTTTTATGTATTAGCTGGGGCTGCTACATCTCCTGGTCTTAGTAAAGTGTCCTTATGTAATAGGTGTCCTGTGGGACCTAGTGGCACAGTCTTCCTGTTCACCAGAGCTGAATGCTTCAGGTGTGTCCCTTGTGTGTGTTGTGTGTGCCCTCCTGTTGTAGTTGAGATTTAATTGCTGTTTGCACATCAGTGGAAGGGATTGACCCTTGGGCTCATTTTTGTAAGAATTGGCTGTGACAATAGTGGAGCAGCTGTTGTGCAGGGGCTGACCCTATGGAGCAGGATTCACTTTAGCACGGCTCTGGTGCCTACCTGGTGTGCCCTGCCCTTTGGGTGTGTCATCCTTGGAGGTGGCTGGATGATGCTCTGGCCCAGTCGGAAGCTGGCCACTGGGCCTGCCAGTCCTGAGACCTCCTGGGAGGAGACCCAGTACAGGCCATGTTCAATGCCCTGCAGTCTATGCCCTGCTCACGGCCACCTGGCATGAGCCACAAAGCAATCCAGAGATGGCTGCCACCTGTGCTGTGCTTGGAAGTGAAGTCACTAACCATGGCTGACTGTTGCTAGTGCTGGGTTTAGGGCTGCTCAACCAGAAGTATGGGGCATGCTAAAACCAAATGTTCCTTGTTTGGTTTTTGTGAACCTTTGGGAGATTTTAGGATTATCTGCAACATGAGCTAAGGCAGGCTGTTTATATGGAAAAGCCACTGGAAGTGGCTTGAGTGTGCCTGAAATTTGGGTGCAGTGTGGTCTCAAGGAACACTAAGTGGGCAGATGAAAAGTGATAGCCAGTTTGATGGAGACTCAGATATGGCAGCTGCCTACATCTGCATGCAGGGAGGGAAAGGGCTCAACAAAGAAACAATGGCTTCTGCCAGCTCCTCCATCCAGGAGAAAGCTGCTCCTCCAGCCCACTCTCTGAAGCCAGACAATTGAGTTCCTCCTCATATGTCCCTGGTGCCTTTCAAGCAGCTGCCCCAGCACTGGAGCTCAAAGTGAGTAAGTCAGTCAGCGAGTAAATTCGTGCCCTTGAAAGTGCACCTGCCATCCATCTCACTCAGCCACAATCTCTGCTGTTTTTCACAGCCAGAAGCTATGGGGACTTCTCTTCCCAGCACTGAAACCCTGGGCTGCAGAAGGGCTGAGACCCATCACTCTTCCAGGGGCGACCTCCACAGCCAAGATATCCCTGTCGATTTATAATGGTCACCTATGGGTGTTGGACCAGCCCATTCTGTGTGTCTCTCCCTCCTACCAGTCTCAAGGTGGCTTCTTCTATATGCCCATAGTTGTAGGGCTTCAGTTCAGCTAGACTTCAGGTGATTCTCAATGATGGTTGTTCTGTGGTTTATTTGTAATTGATGTGGTCCTTAGAGGAGGTGAGCACCACATTAACCTACTCTGCCACCTTGACCAGAAATCCAATATATACAACTATTAATCTATTTTCCTGTATTTATATATTTGCTTTTCAGAAAATTTCACATATGTAGAATCATATGACATGTGGTCTTTTGTTTCTGGTTACTTTCATTTAGCATAGTATTTCTTAGGTTCATTTTTGTTGTAATTTTATTACTTTTTAGTCATGGCTTTAACTTTTTGATATAGGAAATAAATTTTTATTTTAAAATGAAAAAGCATAATCATTTTAAGTGAAACATTAAGACCAGAGAGTCTGTCTAAAATTACAGTAAAATCATTTTTTATATGTTACCAAAGACAAATGGAAAACTCTTGGTATCTTCAAAACTGGGGGGAAAAAATCCTAATTTGTTCTTTTGTACCAACTCTGAGAAAGTTAAGTGTATGTATATATATGTATACACATATGTACATACGTCTGTACATATGTGCATTTAATCTAATCGAACACTGAATGGTGTGTTTGTCAGCTCTCACTGGATTATGCTGTAGTACAAACAGCATCAAGATCTGAGTGGCTTACCTACCACAAAGACTTATTTCTTTCTCATGTAACTGCCAACTGTAGCTGGGCTGTGAGTCTGTTCCAGGCTTTGAGTTAGCTTCACATGTCTTCTTAATTTTGGGAGAATTATTACCATTCCTGTACCACAAGTTTATTATCTGTAAAATGCAAATGATGATAGTTGCAATTACTTCCATCAGATTGTTGAGAGAATTATTAATAAATTAAATCATGCAAGTATACAGTGCTAAGGCACAGTCCCTGGTGCTTAGAAAACTCAGTATTTGCTATTATGGTGTATAAGATTAATGTTTATAACTTGGATAAACATCCATTTTGCATTTGTAGTGAGATCTTCAGGGAATCACAAAAGTACATTTCTATATTCAAGGAGCTTATATCTATTTAAGGGAAGATATTGCGGTAATATGTTGATACGTGTCGTCTAGGTGGGGCTATACATACGGCTACTTAGGTTAAAAGTGCAAGTATGGGGAGAAAGTCCATGGGGTCAAAGGAGGCACCATGGAGATAAAATTAAGGAGGTAGGATACTTTTGATTTAAAATAAAGCATATGCTTTCAGTTAATGTTAAGTTGTGTTACAAAATTCTTGTGTCGTCTCTTAAATTCTATATTATGTGTATAGCTCCCTTTGAATGCGTCATTGCATGTAGTCTCTGCCAGGCTACTTTAAAGTACTAGGGGATAAGAATATTCTTGATACAGCAGTTTTAACTGTCAACTACTTTTCTTGTTATAGTATAAGCATATATTAGTCCCTTCAGAAATGCTCCTAAGTTTGTTGGTATAGCTAGATCTCAAGGCAGCTGAGCCTTTCCCTGGAGAATATCTATGAAGACGGCACTTTGGGTCAGGGGAGTAGTTCTAGTTTACTGGGCCAGTTTTAGCCATGCTTATTAGGGGTAAAGTCAGCTGGCTGAGCTCCTTAGGAATCATTTTTATTGCATTCCTGAGTTAGGTCTGCAGTGTTACCTGCCCATAAGACATATTTTTAACATCTTTAGGAGTTCTGCTTAATTATTTTTCCTGGCTTGCTCTGCTTCCAGTTAGTTATCACTGAATCCACAACAGGTACTCGTAGTACCTGTAGGCTGATACTGTGTTTCATATATGTATCCAATACCCCAAGCTTATTTTAAGGTCGGTTTAGTGGACCCTTATCATTTGTGGATTTAGCATTCATGGCTTTAGATGTCTTCAACATGCAGTAATATGACATACCGCTGAGGCACACATATAACTGCACCAGTGGTTTGGAGGACCCACTTAGCGAGGAAGCTCTGCCTGTCTTTCAGCCTGAGCATTTTACTTGTTCTTTACTTGTCCTTGCTTATATATGCAGTAATCTTTACTGAGGTGATTAAAAACATTAATTTGTGAGTGTATACGTGTGTGTGTGTGTGTGTGTGTGTGTGTGTGTGTGTCTTAGTATTTTTTTAAAAAGCTCCTAAAAGAAATGCAAATACTAAAAATCTGGAACAAACTTACTGCTATCTACCTAGCAATAGTCAAGAAGACTTTATTTTTATTTCTAAGTTTCATGAAAAAATTGAAAAGAAAATGGACAATTTTCAGTAATCAAGAATATATTCTTATCCTACTTGAACATACCTTTTTAAAGCTTTTTTAAAACTTTTACAGTGATTTTTATTATAGAATATTTTCATGTATACAAAAGACTACATAAAATATATGTAGCTATATTATATCTAATTCTATATATTGTATAACTGTATAACCTATATAGCATAAAGCAGGGGAAACACCAGCCTGTGGGTGAAGTCTGGTCTGCTTCATCTTTCTAAATAAAGTTTTATTGGCATACAGACACACCTATTCATTGATGTATTGCCTATGTCTGCTTTCGCACTACAATGCCCAAAGTGAGTAATTGACAGAGATCACATGGCCTGTACGGCCCATATTTACTATCTGGCCCTTTATGGAAAAATGTTTGCGGACTCCTAGTAATGATAGAATAATAAAATTTGCATCCATGTTCCTATCAACCGGTTTAGGAAATAAAATATAAGCCAAATTTTTGATATTCCCTGTGAGGCCCGCCCCAAGAATATCCCTTCTCTGCTTAAAATAAAATAATCTGAATTTTGGGTTTATTGTTTGTTTGGTTTTCATAAAAGTCTATGTTTGTATCTTAAAGCGATATATTTTAAGGATTTATGTGCTTTTGGACCTTGTATGTTTTAGGAGTTTTAAAAATGACACTATCCTTTGTGAATTCTTCTCTGATTTGCTTTTGTCTCCTAACATTTAGTTTATGAGATTTATCTATGTTCTTGCATGAAGTTATAGTTGATTTTCATTTCTGTGTAATACTCGTATATATAACCTTGTATGCGTATACCATGACTTATTTATCCATTCTTTTGTTTCTAGTCTTTTCTAATTTCCAACAGTGCTGCCTTGTATTTACTCAGATGTGTGATATATATATATATATATATATATATATATATATATATATACACACACACACACACAAACTGTGTTTCCCCGAAAATAAGACAAGACCATCAACTCTTAATGCGTGTTTTGGAGCAAAAATTAATATAAGACCCAGTATTATATTATATTATATTATATTATATTATATTATATTATATTATATTATATTATATATTATATCCGGTCTTATTTTAGTATAAGACCGGATATAATATAATATAATACTGGGTCTTATATTAATTTTTGCTCCAAAAACACATTAGAGCTGATGCTAGGTCTTATTTTCGGGGAAACACAGTATATTAGATATTGATTTATTCCTGCTTTAGATTTCTATTTAATGTCATGGGAAACTGAAAAAGTGAATTCAGCGACAACTCCTGGAGATCATATCTTGATGTATGTTTGTATTGGCAGTTAGGAAGTCAAATACTGGTTCCTTCACTTAACAGCAGTTAGAGTTTGAACAAGTGATTTAAACCTCTCCATTTCCTCATCTGAAAGCTGGGATAAAAGAGTACCTTCTCAATAGTATTGCTCTCTGGTTAAAAAAAATAATAAACAATAATAAAGGGAAGAAATAGAACATACCCTGCAGAGTCATGGTAAGGTTTACATAAGACAATTCACATAAAGCCTTCAAGCAGAAAATGAATACATCACATTTATTCGTCCTTGTTGTATCCTCTTCTTAATCCTCTATGATCCAAGGTGACATACGACCTCTTGAAGAGGTTAAAAGTGATAACACTTAACCTCAGAAAAGTAAAGTGACTTGACTAGGTTCATACAGTTGGTAGAGGTCTAAACTTGAATTAAGTTGAGCTCTGCCTGACTACGGACACTTTTTCTTTTAATATACCTCTTTTTTTTTTTTTCCTGAAGAGAATAAAATTATATGAAAATTTTCTATGTTCAGTATATGGTTTTATAGTTCACAAAACCCAAAGAAGTCCATGGACATTCAAGGCAACACTGTTAGAAAATAAAAAACTAGAAACAGACAAATGGATAAATAAATTATGGTCTGTGCCTACAAGGGCATAGATACTACATACCACTGGGAATTCGGTCAAACAAGAGTAGAGTGTTGTATGCCCCTTTATAGAACATGACACCGGCCGGCTTATCCCCCAATCACATTTTCAACCGTGTTCTACAGAAGGCCTTTCTACTTTTTATTATTATTATAAGCAGGCAGATTGGAAGGAGTTGTAAACCAAAACACAGCTGCTAAGTCTAAATTTAGGCCCATCAAGATGAGTGTCCCTCAGAACAACAAGGCTTCTCCAGCTCCTTCCACTTTTAGTTGCTTTTTTACCAGATGTCTCTTGGTGTGCATGTTTCATGGGCATCAGCAGTTTTATTTGCATGGCCTTTTCATGCTAGTATTCTGATTTATCACACTTCTCACATTGATTTTTTTCCCCTCTACTTGTAAAAAGAAAATAGCTATTTGTGCACAGATGGTACGTGCGATTTAGTGTTATCAGAGTAATTCATGTTATATTTATGAGATGTTCCTGAGTGGCATTTTAGTGAAGAATATTAAGGAAGGACACCTCTTAGAGAGGCCCTATCTCATCTTTTAACCTGTTTCTTTTGGTTTTATCTCCTGAGTATTCAAATATCGGCAAGTCATTATTTGTTTCAGCTATGTGTTTTATTTATTTCAATAGTAGAACTTTGGAACCATCTAATAGCATTAAAGGAGGGAGGCAAAATATTTCTCAAAAGTTACTGGAGTTGACTGTTAACCTGTAAAAAAGGAATGAATGAAGCAAGGATGGACTATTTTAATCATAATTCCTTCCTTCCTTTCTACCCTTGCATCCTTCCTTAAATTTTTATTGTGTAGAACTCTATGTACAGATATGCTATTAGCTTGCTAGGGTTGCTGTAACAGTGTACCACAGATTAGATATCTCAAACAACAGAGATTTATTTTCTCACAGTTCTGGAGGCTAGAAGTCTGAAATGAAGATGTCAGCAGGGTTGGTTCCTTCTGAGGGCAGTGAGGGAAGGATCTGGTACAAGCCTGTCAACTTGGCGTATGGTATTCATCTTCTCCCTGTGTCTCTTAACATTGTCTTCATTTTACAGATGTCTCTGTGTCCAAATTTCCCCTTTTTATAAAGACACCAGTCATAGTGCATCAGGCCCGAACCCAATGGCCACATTTTATCTTGATTACTTCTGTAATGACCCTCTCTCCAAATAAGGTCACATTCTGAGGTACTGGGGCTTAGGGTTTCAGCATGTGAATCCTGGAAGGACACAATTCAACCCATAATGAATGCTTGTAATAAACCAAACGTAACAACAAGGTAAACTCATACTTAATTTGTAAGTGACTTTGTCAGGAAATTCCAATGCCATGCTACATAACACAATTCTAATGTTAATTTATTTTAGAAGTCACTTAAATGGTTTCTCTTACAGTAGATGTGTTGAGTTGGAGTAAAGATAAAAGACAATGATTTCCTGTAATAATTTGGCTTACTTCTCTATTACACATACTCAGTTCTAAGTCGAAACCATCCCAAAATACTTTGGTGGCGTGCATGCGGGTATACATTATCTAGTTATAGGAAAGGTATTCAATGTTATTTAAGAAATAGAGACTTACCACACAGATAATTATCTTTCTGCTTTAATCTATTGTTGGGAAAAAAAAGTTGTATTTTCATTGTCTAAAAGATCGTAAGGTAATGGACATAGATCCAATGCTAAGAATGAATGAATGTATAAATGAAGATTGAGGTATGGGAGAGAGAGAACGGGCAGGAGAAAGAGGCAGGCATTATTGTGGAGGTGAGAACTTTGTTTCGAAAGAACAAATTTTAATGATCCATTTCTCTGAAAAGCATCAACCACAAAAGGTTAAATGGAGTTCTTTCTGGTTAATTGCTTCTTTGGATCTTCTCTAACACTTATTTTCTTCACTTGTTCATGTCAAAATGTAAATCTTTCAAGTATCCTCAGTATATTTTCTTTTCTTTTTTTGAAGTGAATATAAAACACTTTGGATAGTCAGTTTTATTGAGGTTTTAAGAATGTTTTTGAATGATTCATAGTAATTTAAATCCTTCTACTGAAATCTTGGATGTTGCTAAATTTCAGCCTGTAATTTTCTCCCTTTGCTAGTATTGAAGCATATTTTTATGACACCACACTACACTCATTGGAATTGTGAGCCTTTGTAAATTCATGCAGATCTTTCCCACTCTACAAAAGGATGCATTTTAAACAGAACAAATAGAATGCTAAATTATGTAGTAGGTAAAAGAAGTGGGATGTGGTGAGTTAAGAGGGTGACTGCACAGAATGCCAAGGCACATGGTGGTATGCAATGTCAGTAAAATTTAAAATACTTTTGCCCATCAAATTAAAATTTGTCAGCTTAAAAAAACTACCATTTATATGAAATGGTTATTGAGAGAGATTTTTGTACATGCTGATTGCACATTTATTTGGAACCTGTAAACTCTGTTTTTAATGACTGCTTAGTATTCCATTGTGTTAGCATAACATAATTTATTTTGACAATCCCATTTTCATGTGATTTTGAGCATATTTTTAAATTTCCTATGTAACTATGCAGCTTTGATGAGTTAACAACAAAAAAAAATCAAATGTAATCCAAGGTCTCCTGCCAAAGTGGCCTTAGACAACTCTTTTAATTTTTTACAATAGTTCTTGCTGTCTTTGAACACATTACATACAATGTTGACTAACAATTTTCATATTTTTTCAAAAGGATATGTTTATTTTAGAATGCTTCGAAATACAGAAACTCACACTGAAAAGTATTAAATTCAAGAGCAATCCCAACACCTGGAATAAATTTTGTTAACATATTTTGTATAGTTGCTAAGGTTGTCCACACATGCACGTTGCAAGTGTTCTCCCCTCTCCACCCCCCCTCCCTGGTCTGAGACACACGCACACACACACACACACACACACACACACATACACAAACACACTTTTTGTTTCCTACCGTCTGGCCCCCCTCTGCCATACATGCACATATATACAGAATCTACTTGGCCACAAATTTTATAACCTGCTATTTTTCTATTAGTAGCATACTTTTTCCAAGTTACTATATATTCTTCTAAAACATTACTTTTAATCATTTTAGTGTATTCTATTGTCTGGATAGACTTTATTGTATCCTATCATAGGGATATACCATAATTTATTTCACTCAACTGTTGTAAGACATTTAGTTTCTCTATGTTTTTGTGTCTGATTAACCCATCTGTAACTTGTCCTTAATTTTTTGGTCTAAATCATGACTAAATGTTTTTTTCTTTCACAAATCATTTTGTAGTCACTACAACCTGAATCTTTTTAATCAAAACAACCATTGTTGTTGTCTCTTCAGTTAGTGTGTCCTACCATATTATTTCTTATATTATTGCATTGAAGGTTACCCAAATGCTGAATTATAGTTCACATAATTAACTTTTGGTGTGGAAAGAGCCTTGAGAACAGTGCTCTGGGTATTACTGATGCTTCAAAAACATTTAAATTGAATTGTTTTGAGGGAAAAGCTAGGCCATATAATGATTTGAAACATTGTTTCATTCATAGTACTAAAAAAAGTAACTTTTCTTAAAATTTTGAAATTTTGCTACATTTTCTTGTATTAATGCATTTGCAAATTGTTAGCCTTGTGAGAGAGATTTTGGAGATTTTCAAGTCCAGCTCCTTAGTTTAACTTACAAAGGCTGAATTAATTGTTCAAGGTTACCTGCGTAGTCAGTGGTAGAGAAAAGATTAGACCTAGTTTTTGGCCTTCTTCTAATGATATTTTTCACTCAGGACTGTCCAACTCTGTTGCTAAGCTAAGATAGGCTTTGTCGCAGAATTAATTTCTAAGTGTGTCAGTTAACTTTGGTCTTTTTATAACAACAGACAAATATTTGATTTTAACATATATTCTTACTTCTGGAGAAAAAAGGAATCTAAAAGAAAGTACAGAGTTGAAGAAGTCATTACTACTACTGAAGAAATAATTCAAAAGGTTACATCGATAGTGTTAGTTTTATCTTTGCATAGGAATGAAGTATTACTTGTATTTAAAATTTACTACATATTATCCTTTTGATTTATTTTTAAATTTTTATTTACAAAATAACATGTGTTCCCTTTCCTTTATTTAAAAACAAACTACTGAAGCTGCCTGAGGAGACCACCATTGTGTCCAAGGAAGTAGCCAATGGGATTGGGGCTGAGGAGGCTCCAGGTAGTTGGGAATGAGAATAAGCCTGCCTTGGCCGATGTGGTCAGGACTGAGGAGGCAGCTGGCATGGTTGGGAGACTGATTAAATACAGGGGGATTGAGCAAATAAGTAAATATATTCAGGGTAACAGGAGCCAGGCTTCTCTCTGCCGGAGAAAAGAGTTACAAATAAGGGAAGGAGGAAGGCTGGAATAAGCCAGGTGGTCTCAAATTATAATTGGAGGTATCAGTGTGAACTCATGGCATTTAATATCTTTATATTTCTATCTGTATATATCTAGAACCAGATGTGTGTATATGTGTGTATGTACCTATGTAGGTATATCATACATATATTTCTTAGCATTTATATCTTGGTTTCTAAATACCGATCTCCTCTAAAAGGAACCAGAGTTCCTTGGAGAAATGTCTGATTCAACGTGGGGCAGGGAAAATACAGGATAAACCTGAAATATCTTTTTATGCCAGACAATAAAGTGCTCAAGGAATAATAAAAAGATAACAGAAACACACAGGTGCCAGTTTTAAGGGGCTCCCACTAGGCAGGTTTTAGACACTTGGAACATCAAAATAAATTATGATATATTAATAGATTATTACCCATTCAACAGCATAGGAATCTGTGAGTCTACTCATATAATTAGTTGACTAAATAAATAAATACTCTTCATCCTCCTTAGTAGGAAATCATGATAATATCAAAATTGAAAAGCGAAAAAAACACACCCATATTTATGTTATTTGAAAGATGGGACTCAACAAGAAACAAAAACAGCTAATGGAGTTCTGAATGGGTTTCTGAGGACCATGAACTGGTACTAGCAATACTGGGGCACAGTGTGCTGCTTTTTTATTTTTAATTCGTCTTGTTTTATTTTAAGCCTGGTGGAATGAACTGACTTTTGAAAACTGTAAATGTACTTTTCATTTTGAAATAATTTTGAAATAATTTCAAAATTGGAGAAAAGTTGCAAGAAAACCACAAAGAACCTAGATTTCCCAATTATTACCATTTTCACAACTTTGGCTGTCTCCCTCTCTCTCCCTGTAAGTTGAGTAAATTGGAGACCTGATGTTGTATTACTCCTAAATAGATCTGTGTATTTTTAAAAAAACAAGGACACTCTTCTACATAATCAAAGAATAAATATCCAAATCAGGAAAATAACATTGACGCACTACTACATTCTAATCCACAGACCCTTTCAAATTTCTCCAGTTGTCCCAATAACATCTTGTAGAGAGAGAACACAAAGGTTCTCCCCCTTTGGTACAGATTCTAATCCAAGAACACGTGTTACGTTTGTGTTGCATTTAGCTATTTTGTCTCTTTGGTTTTCTCCAGTCTAGAACAGTTTCTCATCTTCCTTTTTCCATAATGGTATTGGCAATTTGAAGCTTTTGCAGGCACTGTCTTCTCCTCTCAAACATATATATATATATATATATATATATATATATATATATATATATTCTTATTTCTCAAACATATATATATATATATATATATTCTTATTTCTCAAACATATATATATATATATATATATATATTCTTATTTTAGTATAACTTTATCACCATTTTAGTTAAGTTTAGGATTAAGAAGAGTTTTTTATTCACAGTCAAGCCATATAATGAACTATGATTACATTTTCATTCTTGTACACCTTTTATTTTCCTGAGTGTTCATCATTCATTCATTTTCTCTCTGTCTCTCTTTTTTTATCCCTCCCTTTCTCTCTCTCTTGATTTCTCTCCCTCTTGGCTTTTTTGCACCAATCATAATTCATGTACAAAATCTAACAAAGCATCTTATTAAATTTAAACATATCGGAAAAAAGAAGAACAAACGAAAAACCTGAAACTAATAAAAAAGAATCAAATAAATAAACAAACAAACATCAGTTAATATACCAGCCTCTCTTTCCTTCCTCCTTTTCCTTCCCCTTCTCCCTGCTTCCTTCCTTCCTTTCCTCTCTCTTTCTCTTCCCCTCTATCCCTCCTTCCTTCCTCCCTCTCTTCCTTTATTCTTCCTTCTTCATCTCCAGGCCTCCCTGGAGTCTCTGTCTTCCTGGTCCAGGATGGTTCTCTAGGTCCTGCTGCAAAGCTGTCAGCCTGGGACATTCTTTTGCTATCATACAGGGAATTTCCTTTAGTTCTCTTTTCTGTTGAATCTCCTGTTTTTAGACACTATTTCTTCTCCCTTATTTTGGAAAAGTAAAGAAGCTTCTAAAAAATGGCTGCATGGGAAGTCAGTTTTTTAAATCTTTCATATCTGAAATGATTTTATTGTATTTGTATACTTGAATGGCACTATGCCTGGCTAAATAGAATTCTAGGTAGACAATATTTTCCTCTTAGAAATTTGAAGGTACTATTTTGTTGTTATTTAGTTTCTAGTGTTCCCATTGAGAAATCTGAAGCTACTTTGATTCCTGAGATTCCTATTGTATTTTACCTGTTTATATTTTTTCTGGAAGTTTAAAATCCCTACTATTATGAAAGATCAGAGTGATGGACGCTTGTAGGAGTTCTACATTTTCCTTCTTCATTTTCTGAAATTCCTTTTATTCAGCTCTGTCTGCCTGGATCCTTTAGTTTTTAAAAATGCTTTCTCCTTTTCCATCTCTTGTTCTTTTGGTTCAACTTAGTTCTTGAATTCTGTCTTTTAAACTCTAGAGTGTTTATCCTGCTATCATATTTCAGTTTTCATGAGCCTCCTTTTGTACTGATTTTGCTGCTGTTCTTAACTTTTTAAATCTACGTAGCACCTATTTTATTCATGAATTTGATATCATTCTTATCTCTGATGACTTCATCTGTTTTTTAAGCATTCTTTTCTCTATTCTGTCTACTTCCTGTATTTTGTTAGTTTGTGAATCTTTCTTTCACATTGGAGGCTTTCTACATGTTTAAATGTTTAGCAGTTCCTATAGCAGGTAATAAAAAGTTGAGTAGACATTCAGCGTGCATGGTGGAGCGCCCCTGCAGGGCGGTTGTGTAGAGACCTGGTTACTATCAGGGGACTGTACTGTCAGTTTTTTCTTGGAATGGTCGGCTGAGACAGGAAGCCTCCTAACACCTTGCTGCCACCATTCTTGTGTCCCAATGAGGGGAGAGGGCTGCATATCTTTCCATCTAGGAGGCAGGACTTTCCCTTGATATCTGTATTTTCATAGGGCCTATCCTGACTGGTGCCCTTAAGTTCAGAGACACTCCAGAAAGCAAACTTGTAGTTTTCTGCAAAATTGAGGAGGAAAAGTCACCTGATCGCATGGATAGATGAGGGAATCTGAGGTACTAACGTTTTTTTGCTTTATTAGCTTTTCAAACAATCCTCCAGTTTTAGCTCCACCAGCGCTCTATGTCCACGGTTTCTGGTGCCTTGAATTCTTGAGGCTCTAGGGTATTGTCTGTCATAAATGTGCCTTCTACTTCCTAATTTACCGTTCTCTCCTAGGTTTACTTTTCAGCTTTCTCTGCACTGCTATTTCAGTTACCTCACGACAATCAGAGTTCCAGTTTCCAAAGAAAAGTAAATCTTGTTTAGTCTCTTATTTTTACCTTGAGGGTTTATGCCTTTGTATGCTTTTTTGTCTTGTTTTGTTTTTATTTGTTTGTTTTTTTACTGTCATTTTTTAAAGTGGGACTTTAAGAGGAAACAGAGATAAAAAATACATGTTCAATGTACCATATTTAACCAGGAGTCCAATTATCTTTCTTGTTCTTGACATATTTCATTAATATTTGTGGTGTCTCAGAAAAAGGATTTTAACTATTTTTCTATAGGTATTAATTTTTGAATGTTTTATTCCTTAGGATGCCTCTTTGATGGACATGAATTCCTTCAGCCCTGTGATGCCAACGTCCCCTTTATCAATGATAAACCAAGTCAAGTTTGAAGATGAGCCAGATTTGAAGGATCTGTTCATTACTGTTGATGAACCTGAAAGCCATGTTACTACAATTGAAACTTTCATTACTTACAGGATCGTTACTAAGGTAAATATTGAATGAACATTTTCTTGAATGCTCTTGCTGCCCTTGAACGTTTGGAGTGCTTCTTGTTCACTGTAACTCTCAACATTAGAGAATCTTAGCTAAATTGACTTATTTTTTTCAAACATGTTGGGTAAGACGTCACATCTTATCTACCCTTCATTTGTTCCACATCAAATCAGTGAAATTTGAGTTAACTTGAGTAATCATCACTCATTTTTTAGCAGTCGTGCTTCTTAAAACAGGTACGTTTTAAGTTTTTAGTTTAAAAAATTATAAAAGTTATAAAGAAATATCTTTGGCAAATAAGAGCCTCAGTTTGCTAATACAGAAAACAACTACTTAAAAATATGATGTAATATTTTGCATTCACATTTCTCCTGAAGACCACAAACAATAATTTCATTTGTTTTCCTAAGAAGAGCAAGTGGCCTCTTTGTCTTATATGTGAGATACCATTCAGTAGTTTCAGGGCAGATAGGTCCAGAGCCCACGTCTCCTTAGCCATAGGACAAGGCTCTGCAAACAGACTCTACCTCTGACAGAATAAAATGACCAAATAGTGTACCATTTCCAATAGTTCTTTATAAGTTATAATGCTTTATTTATGAAGCCTCACCCTACTTCTCTTTTGTAGTTGACAAGGTTTTGGACCATCTTCTAGTGGAGCCCCCATAGAGGCTGCTAGTCGTGTTTCATAACAATGTATATATCTGACCTCATCACTTAGACTCTTAAAATCCTTGGTTGGCACCTCATTTCCTACAGAATAAGTGCCAGCTGCTTAGTATGACACATGAAGAACTTCTTAGTCTGGTGCCAACCCACCATGTAAGACTCTTACTCCCCACTTTTAATACCCCTGCTTTCTACTCATTTAGAACTACTTCTGTTATCTGAATACTCGAGGGTGTTTCTTGTTTTCCTGCCTTTGCATGTGCTTTTCCTTCTGTCTAGTTTGTCTTTCCGCCTCTTAAACAGAAGAACTACTGTTTGTTTTTCAATACTCAAGTCAAGATGATGCTTGCTCCTCCCCTTGCAGCCTGGAAGCCCTTTCTTCTGTTTCCTCATACTGTTCGAACTGAACTCTTAAAGAATATAAAACACTGGAGTCAGTCTAGTAAACAATTAAAAGCCGCTATTTAATCCTTCTAAGCCTCAGGTTTTTTTAATCTATAAAACTAAAATGGTAAAAGGCCTGGTTCTTTAGAGTTGCTGTGAGAATTGACTTAGGACAGGTAATCAATGTAAAACACTTAGCGAAGTGCCTGACACATAAGTGATCAGTAATTGGTACCTGCCCATAGGTGAGGAGATAACAATGTGTTTATTTGTGTTCATTCCCAACCAATGTGGGAGCTTCTCAAGGAAGGTAATTATACCTTAAGATTGCCACAGTTCCAAACACAATCGTTAGGGTAGAGTAAGTAAGCAGTGTAACTTTTTGGTGAATGAGTGAGTGAAGAAACGTTTAGTACATAGCCACATCGAGAGGCTGTAGAGCAAGGCAGATGGAGTTTAATAGTGATTCATCTCCTTCCTTGCTCTGTGCCTTGGGCAATTTAATTAACCTGCTATCATTCGTTTCCTCGTTTGATAATAACAGTAATAACCTTGTAGGGTCTTTGTAACTATTGAATGTGTTAATACAGACGTACTGCTAGAATAGAGCCAGATTTCTTCTGTTACTACCGTTAGAATCATCCGTTATCATCATCCTTCCTAGCAAAGACTTTGTGAAACTCAATTACTTACCCATCGTGCGTTTCTCTCAGAAACACACTCTTTATAAGCCACTCTATCTATTTCAGTCTGATCATAGGCATATAATTCTTAGGATTATCCATATTTCCACCAGACTTTAAATGTACTGCTCTAGTAGTAGTAGTAGTAGTGATAATATTATAGTGTGTTAAACATTTATTGTGTGACTGCTTTGTACCAGGCAATGTCCTATGACTTTATACATAGTAGCTAATTTAAAGCTCACAACAATCCCAGGATCTAGATGTTATGATTTATCCCCATTTTGTGACTGAGGGCACTGAAATTCAGTAAGTTGCCAAAACTTATACCACATGACGATTTGCTGAGCTGAGATTCAAATCCAGACAGTTTATTTTCCTTTCATGCTACACATGTTTTCTGTTATATATATATTTTTTTCTGTTATATTTTTGTGCATCTCTATATACTGATGGCAAACTATCTTTCAGCTCAACTATTATAAATGAAGTTCTTTTGTTCTCCTTCCCATTACTTTTACTTGTATATAGACTAGTATATAGACATCTTAGTATATAGACTATCTCTCTACATACAAGAACATGCATTGCATATACAAACACATAAATATTTACTGAATGTGTATTATGCCATCAAACATAGTATTTCCTTTTTGTTCACTTATTATCATTTATCTATTTACTCACATATTCAACAAAGTTTTATTGAGTGTCAGTTATGTCCCAGGTATTGTGCTTGTATATTGAGACTACATCAACAACCAAAACAGACATATCTTCCACCTTCATGGAGTTTTAATCTAGGGAGGGGGATGGATATTAAACAATTATATACTTAATTATTTAATTGTAGTTATAAATGCCATCATAGAAAAGTATGGGATTTTTTTGAGCATTGGGTACCCCATGCAATTTGGCAGTTCAGAGATAGCTTCTGTGGGTAAGTTTTAGTTTTATAAAAATTTATATTCACGGACAATAAGTTTATAAGGATAAATGCACATATACATAGGTGTGCATACTTAAGAACACTTAAGAATGACCTGACTGTCAATAATTGTGAGTATCAGGAAGCCCATGTTCCCAGCATCCCCTTATAAGAAATTACCCTTTATTCTCCAGGTTAGAATATCTGAGATGATAGCTGTAAAGAACTTTTTCTTTAGATTTAGAGATGTACTTCCCTTAGTACACACAGAATAAGAACTAAGATTTAACAACGGTCTTTCTTCTTACATCTTTATTATGAAGACAAACTCACAAATGACTTCCAGTGTGCAGGTATATTCTTGATTCTAATTCATTTTCCTTCAAAAACAGCTTTCTAAATCCTCGGAGCTAAGAGTTAACTGTTTGCCCTTGACCAAACGTCAGTGTTTGTTGAGTGAATGCATTTTGGGGTATAGTTCATGAGTCCACTAGTCCTAAACTTTAAGTACCCAAGCTTTTATGGTCAGACATGAAAAAATGAACACCATTTACAATGTAGCTTCTATGGAAAAGTGTATTCTCGATTAGAAGCATTATTTGTGCTCCAAATTAGCTTTTTAGAACATATGTTCTTGTGAGTTAAAGATCAATCATCAAATCCCATTATTCCTACAGTTTGGAAGTTTTTATTTGTCTTCAAATGACCAAAATTGACCACTTTAGATAGGACAATAATTCTATCCCTGCTGTAGGGAAATTAGTTATGATCTGAACTCACCTGATAATATTTTTTTCCTTGTCATATTCACACACACACACACACACACACACACACACACAGACGCACACACACGAGGTTGGACGATTAAGTTCGCAAATTCATCCGAGAAAAAGTGCTCATACCCCATTGCTGAATATCACTGCAGTCAACTTCAAAGCACTCCCCTTGGGAAGCTATGCACCAACGCCAGCACCTAGTCCACCCTTCAAAGCAATTTTGGAACTCTTTTTCTGGAATGGCCATCAGAGCTATTGTCGTATTATTCTTGATGTCCTGAATGTCATCAAAATGTCTTCCTTTCAATATTTCCTTTATCTTCGGGTAAAGGAAGGAGTCATTGGGGCCCAGATCAGGTGAGTGGGGAGGGTGTTCCAATACAGTTATTTGTTTACTGGCTAAAAACTCCCTCACAGATAGTGCTGTGTGAGCTGGTGCATTGTCATGGTACAAGAGCCATGAACTGTTGGCAAAAAGTTCAGGTCGTCTAACTTTTTCACGCAGCCTTTTCAGCACTTACAAATAGTAAACTTGGTTAACTGTTTGTCCAGTTGGTACAAAGTCATAATGAATAACCCCTCTGATATCAAAAAAGGTTAGCATCGTTGCAATAAGTTCACGAACTTAATTGTCAGACTATATATACGTATACACACGTGTGCACACACACACACAGTATGCCAAAATAATGTATACAGGTGGATATTTTGGTCAATGTTGCTCAAACAGTAGTTTGCCATAATCAGAAGTGTCTGGATGCTTATGGTAACCACTTTGAGCACCTCTTACAGAAGTCAAAAGTGCCTTATTTATCTTTTGTTACCGGTATATATTGAGTATTAAAATTTTAATACAGTTTTCCTTTCTTAAAATGTATATACATTTTTTTGGCAACCTGTGTGTGTGGCACCCTTTAGGAGTAGAATAAAGTCTTACAGTAGGAAGAAAGAACACACTGTCCTCAAGACATAATTCGCCTCTGTTATTGCAGTATGTTAGAAAACTCTTTTAGGTCAGTGACAGACTGATGAGAACAGAATCAACCATTGTTTGCCTTGATTATATGTCTTCCTTTGCTGGAATTTATATCAAATTGTTTTAGGTTTAGAGCTGGGAATTCTTGAGGACATATAAAGCTCAATCTTATTTTAACTCCCTAGTTTTGAATGTTTTTTATTGTTAGTTACGCCAATTTCTTTTCTTGAAAATCCATAGTGAACCTGCACATATGTGCCTGATACAAGGAGGTGTTCAGTAAATATTTTTTAATGAGGACTTTAAACCACGTTTTGTGTGTATATATATATATACACACACATATATATAGTTAAACTGTGTTTCTACTAGATTTAGTTTTTCTATTTTTACCATTCCTATAACTTGTACTATTTTACATAATAGTTAAGATTTTATGGTGTTTTGTGAACATTTAATTCTTTAGACTTCTACATCTTACTTACCTCTACTTTTTTCTACTAAAAATGGAACGGTTTACTGAGATACACTGTATGATATTGTACCTATGTTCTTCTTTTCATATGTGTTGGCATAGATTTTTGGTTTGCTGAGAATAGATATTTTAATATTTTGCTTAATTTTTAAGAGTTTAGGCATATAACTCAAAATACAATCCATTGAGAATGACAGGAATATTTTCTTTTCACATCAAATCTCCATTAGTAACATTTTTAAAACAGTGGTAAAATCACTCTATAAAATGTTATAATTTTCATATACTGAAAGCAAATTTTAGCAAAGCAATTTATTTGAGCAAATTTCAAGAAACCATTTTCCTCGGTTATGCTCATGTTATTTTCCAAATTGCAATATAGGACTTTCCTCAAATTCCAAATTCTAATCATCTTGAGAAAAGAAATATATTTGAAACCTAAATTCAGAACACACTTTCTTGTTAGCAAGAAAGTCATGCCAAAGATAATACTAGTTAAAATCTTGTGGAAGGCAGATGGTGGCTCTAAGACAGATTTTTCAGTTAGGATTTTAAATTTGAGCATGATGTTTGCTTTCTTTCTGGGAATACTGGAAAGTTTGCTTTGTTTCAGCTGCTACATGAATCGATGATGGGGGAAAAAAGTACAGGCTGACAAACACTGAATAATTAGAATTTGTTAATGTTTCTTAGAGACCCATTTAATTTAGAATGTCTAAAATAACATTAGGCAAATGTCTTCTGTCTTATTTTGCATGTGCTGTTATTTTCTCCTACTTTCTTCAGACATCTCGTGGGGAATTTGATTCCAGCGAATTTGAAGTTAGGAGACGTTATCAAGATTTCCTTTGGTTAAAAGGAAAACTTGAAGAAGCACACCCCACTCTGATTATTCCAGTAAGTTTGTTTTTTCTCATAGAATAGCTGCCATTTTTGTCTTGTGCATCATTAGAATGCCTAAAAACAAATTTCAGACCTTTATATTCAGTGTAATTCATTTATCTTAGAAACATTTGTTTTTAAATTTTTCAGTCTGCATATTGATTTTTTTTAACTATTGTAATATGTGAAGTTTGCCGTTTTTGGTTTTAGCATTGTGAATTTCTAAAAATTATTTTTATAAGAAGTGATCACATGTTCAGATAGTGTTCTGAAAAGGAAAAGTGTAGAATCTCATGTAATGCTGTGCCACATCATGCTCAGATACTGTTTTACAATTTTTCCACCTCAGCCTTTGCCAGAAAAGTTTATAGTGAAAGGAATGGTGGAACGCTTCAACGATGATTTCATTGAGACACGCAGGAAGGCACTGCATAAATTTTTGAACCGAATTGCTGATCATCCAACTTTAACATTTAATGAAGACTTCAAAATTTTTCTTACTGCACAAGCACGGGTAAAGAATTTTGATTTATACTCATAATCCTACAGTATCTACATGTATAGTAGGGTGTATCCTTCCTCTTCTTTATGTTTATAAATCAGGCAACAGTGTCCTTAAATTAAGATGGATTTTTATACTTTGGAGAGATATCCTTCAGATTTAACTCTGTGTCAAATATACATGTAAATATTTCAGAGCTCTTGTACCTTTTTCACATGTTACCTACTCATATTTCTCTTGGTAGCTGATTTTGTTTTTTTAATGTCAGGGTACTCTTTGCATATATAGCCAATAGTGAACATACAGAAATATGTTTCTTTTACTGACACTGTTTTGAGCAGTTATGGGTTTGTAAGTTAGGGCTTTTCAAGGTAAGATTAAGGTCTTTATTAACTGGATAGTTGGATGTATGGATGAATTGATAGATAGCTAGATACATAACAATTTTCTTACTTTTCCTTCAATTACCTGTTGAACGAGGTCTAATTTCTAATATAGAAACCTTATATGTTCCTCTTATTTTTCTTTTCTCCTATGAAGATATAACTCATCAAGAAAGATAATGAGTAGGACAGTCAATATTAAACAATTACTGACCAATGTTGAATTTCATATGTCTCAGTTGTCGCCAAAGTCATACAAGCTAAAAAGCGGTTCATCTCAATTTTGACAGAGTCTTGCTGTCTGGAAGCCCTTTGTGACTTACGTGAAATGACTTTGTGGCCTGACTCCAGAACCTTAGAAGCTGTTAGAGATATTCTCTGCAGTCAACAGTTGCAGCACAGCTTGCCCACTGTGGCTTGTGCTGTCACTATAATGTTCACTCTATCAAATGATGCTGTGGCACTCCTGGATGGATGTGTGGCCTGGTCAAGCTGGGCATCTGTTGTTATTTATACACAGAGTGATACTGACTTGGAAAGAAATAAGTTTACTTTATATATATACATATATATTACCTATAATATATGTATTATATAATATATTCTATATATGTATATAGAATATATATTATTTTGTGTAAGACATTCAGGAATAAAACTGGAGAAAGTTAATATGTTATTTACTATGTGGGCAAATAACAATCAATAATGTTTTTATCTGTGAATTTCATAGTCAGCCTTGTTGTATATAGATTTTTTCTTGTGTATTACTTTTCAACTTTTATATGATCCCAAATCTACTTTCCCACTAGTGCTACAACCATCCTCAGAATCTCTTGTCCTCCTTCTTGGTGTTTTTTAATATCTCATACTTCTGAAAGGATATTTCTGTGTAGTGTATCTTTTATAGCAGTTTTTTCTGTTTCGCAACTCTGTAGCTATCCCTCCAGGTTAACTATGAAACAGCTAGCTACATATCTTATTAAAAATCTTTCTCTCCAGCCAGCTAGTGGAGGGGGTGTTACAGTTTACCCATTTCAGTTAGTTGAGGAACTATGGTCAGGGGGTATCTATTTACAAACTATCCTAGTGACTTTAAGAAGGCAAGGCAGGTTAGTGGTTAGCAATGAAGCCTCTGCAGTCATACTGCCTCGTCTCCAATCCTTGTCCACCACTTAATTGGCCTTGGACCTTAAGCAAGACCTTAACCTTCCTGTGCCTCTGTTGTCTTCCATAACATGAGAGTAATCATAGAACCTACCTCAGAGTGTTATTGTTGAGTTCCGTATGTAAAAATGAGAGGCAGTACCTGGAACATGAACTTTCAGTACATGTTTGCTGTTTTTATAACTAAAGAATTACCCAATTTTTTTTTTAAAGGAGCTGTTTAGGCCCTGAGAAATCTTCTCTCAATCCTTTTTTTCCATTAAATCCCTAATATAAAATGTAGATTACATATCCCGTCATCCTCTTATCTTCTCCAGCATCTTCCTCTTATCTATGGAGAAAAGCACAATTCTCTCCATAAACCCTTTTCTTTTAAAGATCCATTCTCTGAGAAAGTACATATACATGTTTTACATGAGTACTTTGAAAAGGATTATAAGGGACACTGAGACTTAAAAGAACTGTATCCTAATAAAACTCATCTGCTTCAAACTAATATGAAAAATGATTTGTATAAAACACTTTTATTATCTTTATTTTATTCTTCTAATTAGGTGGGTTTTTTTTGTTTTGTTGTTTTTTTTTGTGTTTTTTTTTTTTGGTAGTTGTTGGGTGTTGGAATATTGTTATTTGCTTGACCACAAGTATTTCTTTTTTGTTTGTTTGTTTCTAGGAACTCTCTTCTCACAAGAAGCAAGGGCCAGGATTACTCAGCAAGATGGGGCAGACAGTCAGAGCGGTGGCATTGTCAATGAGAGGAGTTAAAAGCCGCCCAGAGGAGTTCATGGAAATGAATGACTTTATTGAAATATTTAGCCAGAAAATAAATTTGATAGATAAAATATCTCAGAGAATTTACAAGGAAGAAAGGGGTATGTAGACTCACTGATATGTGACTTTAAATTTGTTTAATTTCTCATGGCTTTTCACATTTGTTAGTGTAGTGAAACAACATTAAGTTCGAGTTTCTTTTTGGTTCTTCCTTCATATTTCCATCTCTCTGCTTCCAGTGCCTATCTGTGCTTGCATGCTGTTTACTTTATCCATAGTGCCCTTAGCATATTAGTTATCGTTGTTTTAAATTCCTGGTCTGACCGTCCCCGTATCCCTGTCATGTCTGGTTCTGATGCATGCTCTGTCTCTTTAGATTGTGTTTTTTGCCTTTTAGTAAGCCTTGTAATTTTTTTCTTGATAGCCATCCACATGTACTGGGGAACAGGCACTGTGCAAATAGGCCTTTAGTAGGAGGTGTGGGAGAGGGGAGGTAAGTGTGCTACAGTCCTGTAATTAGGTCTCAGCCCTTAGTGAGCCTGTGGCTTTGGGCTGTGAACTTCACAAAAGTTCTGCAGACCTCCTTCCCCCTCTTTCTTGGGACAGGATGGCTGGAGTGGACTGGAGCTGGGTATTTCCATTCCTCCAGGTCAGTTAGGCTCTGAAAACCCCGCCACGTTAGACTCTGGTTAACTAGTTTTCCCTGAGGTCAGGCCTGGTTGAGAAGAACAGAGTGCTCTGGCTATTTCAAAAATGGTTCATTTCCCCTACAGGAAGCAGGTGTCATTTTTATCCAGTATTTACAGTGGGAACCTAGTCAAGCTCCTAGAGGTAAATCTTATAATCTTGTGGGAGTCCTCGTGACTCGGTCCCCCTGGAGTTTTTACCTCTTAGAGTTGTTCACCCTGAGCCTTCAGCAATTTATCAGTTATAGTTACAGTCTCCCTACCCCAGCATTGTTTCCAGTGGTGTTTTCTGCTCTTGAGTCTGTGCTCATTCCTTGTATTTGCCAAAGTTGTCTTTCCTTGTCTTTCCAACTTTGGGGACAGCCATTTGTCCTGTGTCCTCTCCTCTCTTGCAGTTCCAAGAAAAGTTGTTGATTTTTCAGTCTGTTCAGCATTTTACTGAGTGGTGACCTCCAAGCTATTTATATGAGGGATCGCGTAACGTTGAGTTAGAATTTTGCCTTCAAAGTGTGGCTCATGCCCAGATAAATTGTGAAAATGTCTGATTCCAAATGACTTTGAAGGTAGTCATGGCCAGTCCCCATTTGCTCTAATCAATCACTAGCTGCTTTTGTTCCCTTTTATAATAACAGTGGTAAAGTGAGCCCTGACCTCAAGATTTTGGATGTAGTTGTACTAAGTTGGTCTCAGATGTTCAACATGGACCATAGATTGAAAAGTAAAGAGGTGATGGTTCAGGAACTAGAGACTTATATATTGGAAACTACGTCCTTTTCCTTATTTTTTCTAGCACTATTTCCTTTCCCTATTTTCTTTTTTTTTCATTTAAATTTATAAGTTAGACTGTAGTCCATGTTTTTTTTTCTAATACCATGATGAGAGTTTGCTAATTTGTTAGTTACATTTACCTATATTTAAAAAATGGCTAAGTTGGAAAATATGTTTACTAATATAAATTGGTTTTAGAAATGAATTAATTAAAGTATATTGACGGCTTGCTTTTTTTTTTTGTCTGTGTTACACATTCAACTATAAGCTCAATCAGGACAAAAAGAGAAAACATTTGTTTTTATTTCTAGTATCTAGATAGTGCCTAACACATGGTAGGTGCTCAATTAAAATATTTTCAATGATTAACAAAAATAATTGAATATAAGTTTTGGTCATAGGAAAATCTGCTTATCAAGTATTGATTGGTTATTAAAAGAGATATAGAAAAAAATTGTTATAGCTGAACATAAATTCCGCTTTCTCTATTTTCCTTTTCTATGCATTGACACTTGATGAGGTCATTATTGTGAATGAACATAGTTGAATAGTTTGTTTTAAAGTCTTCCTGGTCTGCCCTTGCGTTTACCATGTCATTTTTTTATTATCTCAAAAAGCTAATTGTGTTAACTGGGTTCTGTGACTCCAATTCTGTTAAGTAGATTCTTGATGTATAGTTAAATGGGATAGCAATTCACAGAGGCTCCTGGAAACTCTTGATACTTAAGAATTTTATAAAATATCAATATGTTTTATATTTGCTGGTGCAAGAGAATAGGTGAAAAATCTTTGATATACTCTCATGTTTATGAAATGCTCAGAAGGAAGACTGGATTTTGTGAGAAACTTCATAAATTTGAGCTGTTATATTCAGGGAGTGAATGCCACTGGTCTGAACTTGAGGAATTTTTTTGTCTTTAGAATGTAAAGCCCACTTCTCAAGGTTCTGTTCAAATTGATGGAATGTTTCCTTTTGTAGCTTTGGGAGTCTAAGCTGTATAGGGTATTTCATTCATAATCAAATCAAAGAATTTGATCATAACTACTGGTTTATCTTTTTATTTTTTTATTCAGTTTTTTATTTTATTTTGTTTTATTTGGTGTTCCCCAGTTTGTTTGGCAAGTTTATATTGACCACATGTTGTGCTGTTTCTCTGTGCTGGAGATTAAAGAAGAAATAAAATGGTACCTGTCCTTGAGCTTACAGTCTAGTGGGGGAAACCAGTGTATTAACAGACAAGTTACAGTGCACCTCATTTAGTGTTTGCATACAAATGTGATTTGAGTGCTATGTATGCACAGTTTAGAATTTTAAGGAAGCTCTGTGTTTTATCATTGATAAAAATAACTATTGCACAGGTTAAATGATACACATTGATACACACACACACACACACACACACACACATTGAGAAAGGCAATGAAGGAGGACATTTTATTTTCTAGAAACACTAGTTTAGTATGGCCATTTATTTAAAATATAGGATAGGCCTAGATCAGGAGGGCACAGTTTGGAAGGGCTCTCTCGTGGTTATTAAACTTAATGCCATCATTGGATGACAACTATTATTTCCATTGTTTTTGATTTTTTTAAAATTAGAAACAATTAAAAAAATTTTAATTAAAAAAATTTTTAAATATTTTTTTAATTTGCAACCTTTTGAAGTTTTAGTATTTTAATTTAGAGCAGTATAACATTGCAACTAGCACTAATGAGTAGTTAGATGATCAAATATAGAGAATTTAGTTTTATTTATATGGATATTAGGCATAAAAATGCTTATTGCTTATATATTCTCTACTATAAAAAGCTGTCTATCACTGAAAGTTGATAGTGTAAAAGCAAAAATGTAAGAATATTCAGATTTTTAAATCCAATTTTTTGAAAAAATGGCTTATCAAGCTCTGAATAGTCTTTTGTTATTCATTTATTCTTTCATTGATGTGAAAATATTTATTGAACACATTATGTATCAGACTTTGAGATTAAAAAAGAATAAGACTCAGTTCCTGTTTTAAGGAGCATATGGTCTAGGAGTATGTCACTTATGCAAGCAATCATACTAGAGTGGGATAATAGAAGTATAAAATTTTAATAAGCTTCAGTAGAAGTAGAAAATTGTGATAGGCTCATTGAGGACAAAGCATCTAAGAATCTTTTGGAACAGAATCAGAAGAGGTTAATTTAATTTGTTTATTTAACTTAAGGCATTAGAAGTAGTTTGTCAGATGATAGAAATGATAGAGGGCAAGGGAGAGGGATATGTGCAATGTTGTTGTTGTTTGTTTTTTTTAAAGATTTTATTGGGGAAGGGGAACAGGACTTTATTGGGGAACAGTGTGTACTTCCAGGACTTTTCTCCAAGTCAAGTTGTTGTCCTTTCAATCTTAGTTGTGGAGGGTTCTGTTCAGCTTCAAGTTGTTGTTCTTTCAGTCTTAGTTGTGGAGGGCGCAGCCCAGCTCCAGGTCCAGTTGCCGTTGCTAGTTGCAGGGGCACAGCAACTTGCGGGATTTGAACCAGCAACCTTGTGGTTGAGAGGACACACTACAACCAACAACTGAGCCATCCGGGAGGCAGCTCAGCTCAAGGTGCCGTGTTCAATCTTAGTTGCAGGGGGCAGAGCCCACCATCCCTTGCGGGACTCAAGGAATTGAACTGGCAACCGTGTGGTTGAGAGCCCACTGGCCCATGTGGGAATCGAACCAGCAGCCTTCGGAGTTAGGAGCACGGAGCTCTAACCGCCTGAGCCACCGGCCCGGCCCAATATATGTGCAATGTTTGAGTTAGATATTCATGAGTGAGCAGTTATTTTGGCTCAAATTGACATATCTTTGGAAGAGAATCCAAGAGTTGGACATGATCAGAAAGGACTTTATAATTCAGCTATAAAGCTTTAGTGTTTATATATTGAGACAAAAATGGAAAGAGGGAGAATAGTTAAAAGTCCTTTGCAGTAGTGCATGTCAGAGATGCTGGTGACAGTGGAAGTGGGGATAAACAGGTAGGTAGGTAGATAAATGGATGGATGGATGGATGGATGGATGGATGGATGGATGGATGATAGATAGATAGATAGATAGATAGATAATAGATAAATAGAAAAGATTAAGGTATACTGGGATTGCTGATTGACTGGCTCTGTGCAGGTGTGAGTGTAGAATGTACCCCAGACTGTTTGCTTAGATCCCTCGAAGCAATTACCGTTAAGTAGGATATGTAATCAGGACAAAGGGAGAAAGAAGACAAGTTTTGTGTAGGTCATGTTCCCTGTGCGACACTCAAGTGTAGTATGTTTGGTAGGCAGAAGTTCATGATAGACACGGTGATCATGTAATTCACCATCCAAGCCAGGACACTTTGAAAAAGGATGCTACTATTGATTACCCCTGGATAGCAATCGTTCAAGGACTAACCTGAGCAAACTGGCATGACCAGTTAATTTAATGAAAAAGCATATCAAATTTCTTATGTTCATGTATAAGAACTTGGGCAAAACAATGAGAAAAAATAAGTCCCTTTCTTACTGTCTGTAAACAGGGATCTTAAAAACTTCTATAAATTGAAGAATTTAATCTTTTTTAGAATATTTTGATGAAATGAAAGAATATGGCCCGATTCATATTCTTTGGTCAGCGTCAGAAGAAGATCTGGTGGATACTCTAAGTGGTGTTGCCAGCTGCATTGACAAATGCTGTAAGGCCACTGAAAAACGGATGTCTGGACTCTCAGAGGCCCTGCTTCCTGTCGTACATGAGTATGTGCTTTATAGTGAAATGTTAATGGTAAGAACACCTAATTATACTTTTACTTTAGTCCCTGACTGACCTGATTATAAGCTTTATAAATGCAGTTTCTATTTCTGTTTTTCACCACTATCCTTCTGTCCTAGGAGGATGCTTTGCATGTAGATGCTCAATGAATATTTGTTCACTGCACCAATGATTGGTGAGTGGAAGAATATATTAATAAAGATAGGAATATTTATACATACATCTGAAGCACCCTCAGCCAAGATTTACACTGGGAATATGATTAGTTTTTGCAGCCTTTTAAAATTTTACTTTAAAATTTTTTAGCGCTTTAGAAATTTCTTTTCCTGAAAGAGTTGTCTTCCTGCTTCCAGGTAGACTATTTGATCTAGCAATATATTTAGTATTATGTGGAAAGTCCTTGAGTAGGATCTTGATGTTTGTTCTGCCTTCTGGATGCTTCTAAAAAGAAATCCTTCAAATTAAAGTGTTTTTCTTTCACTATTTGAAAAGGCTTTTATTCCTCTTATATCAAAGTTTTGCATTTAACTGCCTCAGTTTAAGTTAAGGTTTCCAGATATTTGGGATTTAGAGATGCTATCTGCACAGCTAATGTTTTTCATCCAGCATTATCCTCTGCTCACAGTACCTTGAACAGTCAAACCGATACCCTCAAGTTTCAGTGTTTTAGGGTGGCGGTGGGGGGAGGACTCAGCTTACGTTCAAATATATCCCATTTCATCAGCCATTTATAACTGGAGTCATGGTTTTTGCTTTCATGAACTCTTGATTTGAGGGATTTTTTTTTTTTTTTTTTTTTTTTTTGCTTCTGTCTTGGTAAGAAAAGCTCTCTTAGTCTTTCAGCATGAGATCTGCCTCTTTCATGCTTATCATATTGAGGTTTTCCTTTCACAGAGTCATTAAGTATTTTGTGGACATTTCAGGTTTCTGCTATTACTTGACTTTATTGGGGTTGTCCATAAACAAATGCTTCTCACTTCCCAGAGGCCTCCCGTGTTTCACACTGAGGAGTCTCCTCTTTGTCTCCATCAAGTTCCTTGGCTGCATTCCATTGGTTTACTCCATTATTGATCTCCTCTCTGTGGCTGTTCAGAGATCTGATTTGTATCATTAAAAATAGTATATTATTTTTTCTTATTAGATGTGTTTTGCTCATTTTTATGTCAAGATGGAAATTATACAGTTTAAATCATGCATTGTTAAAGGTGTGGAAAAATTGTAATAGCAGTTAGAAAGAGTTATTTTTTAGGTCCTCATTTGATTGTGTTAATTTGTAGACACCTAGGGTATAATCAGTAGCATTTATGTTGCAGTTCTGGTTTTGTATTATATTGGAATGTTTTATTTAATGTGAGCTAAAATAATGAAAAGTATATGCCTTGACAAAATGATTACATTTGTATAATTTTTATTAGCTGTCCTCTGAAGCAACCTCTTTCCTAAAATATTTCTACCTATATGAAGCACAATACTTCACATTTATGAAAACAGACCTTAAATGAGACTAAATTGTAGTAAGTGTCATTTGGGTTAGAAGAGGGAAGGGGTTCCTGACATAAATGGCAAACATTGAAATAAACAGAAAAGAATTTGTGACAATCAGTTTAATTTTCTATTTATTTCTTTAAAAATGCTAGAAATGTTAATCTCTTTTGAATGTTTTAAGCATGGTTCCACAAACACAAAACTAGACTGAGTATTTTTCAGGATACTTTTTATCCTTAATGCCTTTCAGGTCTCACTCAAACACTATAGAGCCATCTTATGTGGCCTCTTTACCTAATTTGTGTCCACATTCTTCCCTTCCTCTGAAAATACCCCAAAGACCTGTATGTGATTAAGGCCCTTCTCTTGTATGTCCTGTACTTCCATTCCCCCTGGTTGAATTGTTTGCTTACCCAGACTAGTTTTATTTTTTCTTAGCCTGTTTAGGCAACTCGTGTTCATTATTACAATTTCATTGTTTAATTAATACTATGAAAACTAGTGAAAGATGATTACAGATAAAAAGAGTCCTTGTGCCCAGGAAGCCTAAGTAAAATGTCTTGTAAGAAAAGTGAATCACCAAAGGAAAGACTAGCAGACATTGTAAAAGATACAGATTAATTCTGCATTCAAATTCCTTCAGACGGGTGTATTAAGTTTACTAGCGACACTGAAACATGAAATCATGGTTATTCAAGAAAACAAGGTATAACTCCTGTCAGTCAAAGAAGAGACCGGATTTCTAATCAAAACCTTGGCTAATTGACTAATATTTATATATTTTAAGCTAAAATAAAATCTTAAGATGTGAATGCATACTTCAATTTTCTGATTCCCCACTGTATTTGACTGATGAACCATATTTTGGAGTCAGATAAAAGGGCTGCCAGTGATTGTAGAGTTTTTCGGGTGAGTGGCCCATGTGAACTCTTAACTGCAATTAGTTTATACCATAGTATATATTTTCAGTGTTCCCACTGATTTTTCATTTGTTTTGTCCTTTGCTCTTTTTGAAGAATGGTACATGCCTAGAGTACTCCATCAAAAATTGTAAATAAAATACTTAAACCAGTAAGATGTGCATTTGGAAAACTAATACTAAAGGATTTATGAAGAAAACACTCTTAAATATTTGCTTTCAGTTTAGCTTTTAGAGATTAAAAAGTATTTTTTAAGTCATTATGTCCCCAAGTGAATGATGACTTGGGTAAGAGATGCTATTTATATTCGGAAATGCATATTTTTGTTATACAAAGCTTATTAAATCTCTGTGTTTTAATATGAAGGGTGTTATGAAAAGAAGAGACCAAATACAAGCAGAACTGGATTCCAAAGTTGAAGCTTTGACCTATAAAAAGGGAGATAGTGATCTGGTAAGTTTTTAAGTTTCTTGGTATAATTATATAGAATTTGTTATCTAAAATATTTATTAGCAATGAAGAGCTCCATCACATGCTTGTTTTTAAGCATTCAGCAAAGGATAGTAAAATTTCTCCCCCAAATCTATTATACATTGAGAACCTAGCGAGTCTGCAAGCTTAACAATGATACTTTTCTGCCTTTCTGTCTTACGTTGTCTCTTACAATGAGTAAAATATGAAATTCATTTTTTTATTTTTTTTATTAGTGTTAGAAGAAGGTATGGGAAAGTACCTAGCATTGTTCTAGAAGGTTAGTAAGTACTCAGTATATAAATCCATCCACTCTTTTCTAGTTTTATAAGACATTTATACAAAATAAATTTGTGTTCCTATACATTTTTTCCTAGTTATTATAAAAACCTTTACAAAGTAGAAGTATCTTTGTTTTCAAGTTTAATTCTTTTCTTAAAATACTTTTTTATTTTTTTTAAAGGAGGGTGCAGCTCACAGTGACCCATGTGCGGATTGAACTGGCAACTTTGGTGTTATCAACACCATGCTCTAACCAACTGAGCTAACCGGCCACCCCTTAAAATACTTTTTTAATTGAAATTTTCAAATGTAAAACGAGGTCCAATGATTTAATGGACTCATATACCTGTCACTGGACTTCATTAGTTCCCAATATTTTGCCCAACTGTTTTCATCTCTTTTCTCACTTTTTTCCCCTGAAGTATTCTAAAGGGACACTCTTCTGTTCCAAGCATTATATTATTATTCCAGACATGATATTATCAACCACAGTATTTCAGTATTTATATTTTATTGTCTTTGCATATTTTCAGAATAATACTATCCGAATAGAATTAGTATTCTAATTTTAAAATTGACAAAGAGGCTTGGAAGGTGGAGTAACAGGGCCAAGTTCTACAGTTCTTGAAACAGAAGTGGGGCTGGGGGTAATGGTAGCACATGATCCCCAGAGATCATGCAGTATCTCAGACAGCAAGTATCAAATGGGAAAAATTGATTGTTGCTTAGTTAACTCTACTGAGTTCTCTATGAAAGAGACTTTCAAATGGGAAAGCCTTAATTTTTTTTGAAATTATTATTATTTAAAGATTTAGATTAGTATTGAATACACACATGGCAGGTGAGTAGGGGAGTCCCTGAAACTCCCATGTTATCACTAGTATTATAGTCCCCATCTGAATCTGACTTGGGACTCAGCCTACCTTTTCCCTGATTTAATTTTTTTTCCCTAGTTTAATTTTCTAGCACAAGATATGATTTCATTACGGTTTTTCTTTATATTATCTTTCCTTCTCTCCTTGTCTATAATCTAAGCACCTTCAGGGCAGGAAAGTTTTGTTTCCTGACATGTTCTCAGCCCCTAAAACAGTGCTTGGTACTTGGTGGTCACTCTATAAATATTTTGTGAATCAATGAATGAAAATCGCAATGACTGCTATGATTCATAAAAACCTACTGAAGGCTTGAAACAAGAAGTCTAAAAAATCAGCATGTAAAGCACTGAGATGTCACTAAAAAGTTACTGAATTAGCCTCTTCTTTCTTGACTGTGTTTATTTTTCTGACTCAAGTTCATTCTCCTGCATGGACTGTGGATGGGAAGTGATGGGCTGCTGGGGACAGAGTAGGAGAATAGAGTCTGGGAGAGAGAATAACAGAAAGTGTATAAGCAGTACAACTAATGCTCATGGGAAAATCATATTTGCTTTTACTGCAAAATAAGGAAAATAGAGAGGAAACCCAATATTAACTCTCTTCATTCAGTAAGCTGTGTGTGTGTGTGTGTGTGTGTGTGTGTGTGTGTGTGTGTGTGTGTGTTTAATTTAAAGAGTCAACTGGAAGGAACAAAAAAAGTGTGGGCACATGTACAGAAATTGTATCTTTTGAACTGTAGGATTTTTATTTGTTAAATAATTTTTAATGATATTGAAATTACTGATTACATAAAATTTTGCCCTTGAGTAAATACTAGAAAAAGTTAATTATTTTAAAGTTTTAGGAGAATGCTAAAGTGGCTTAAAAACCAAGCACCTGTTCAGAGTGGCTTATATTCATATTTTAAATGGAAAGGAAAAGTAGTTGGGATTATTCCAACCACAAAAACACAGGAAAAAATAGCTTGGACCCAAATATGGCTAGGCTTTCCCAACTTAACTAAAAAAAAAAAAAATTTTCTTTCATTTGACTTGCAAATATTTTGTCTTTTGCTCTATAAAAATTTCCTTGATACTCCATTATAGCCTAATGATCCATCTCTATTTATGATTCCATTTTTTGTGTGTGTCAGGTCCCCTACAAAGTATTTTTTACCTAGTTAGCTGCTATTTTGTAAGATTGGAGAAATTTGAAACTCCAATTATCTGCATTATATTCTGTAAGATACTTTTAATTAACTGATTTGAAACAGACATTACGTTAACAGAGACATTGCAAGTATTTTTTTGTTACCCCTCAAAACAGATTCTTCCTAAAATGTATAGGGACTAGTTTCATGATTTGTGAATGGTACCATTTACATTTTCAAGCAGTTTATTTGTTTACAGACCTCCTTTCAAAATCCCTATGTCTTACGATGGTATCTTTTGGAGAAACCTTCCTGGGTTACTCTCAAAATGAACCTGACATGATTGGTCACAGAACAATGGAAGGGAAGTTGCTTAGAAATTTTCAGGATAGGGTCACCATGGAAACGCGCCCTTGTGAGGTCCTTCTAAGGAGCCATCCTTTGCAGTCACCATGGCGACTCTTGCAGAGAACTGAATATAGCAATCTAGCCTGGTTGTTTACCATGGCAACTCTAGCAGGGCTCTTTGGAGACAACCCTGGGGCCATTTCTATGGAGACCTTCTGGGGCTGCCTTCATCAACTCACCTTTGGGTGGCATGCTATATGCAAACTCAGCAAGCAACTTGTAATGAAAAGGTCTTTGAAATGAAGCTCTCCCAAGAAGGGCAAAGACTAGGGTAGTTATAATTATAAGGTGGAAATATAGCAGTGATGTAACATTCCAGAGGTTATGTTGGATATCAGGTGAACTTTATGTGGGCTTCGTGTCATGCAAATACAAGGCTCTGGTCTTTTACCTTGCCTGTAACTTTGTATATGCTATAAATTGGCAGTAATGGCATTATTGTAGCTTTTTCTCATCACACAAATATGCCCACAAAAGTTATGTGTTTTCATGCAAACTGAAATATGTTTTAGAGTGAATTACTTGATTTATTACCTGGATGGTTATAAAAGTAGCTGCTTCTTAGAGTTTGTGGTTAGTACTTCTTGTCTCACAATAATAAAACTAATGGATTCAAAAAAACCTGAACTTAGTAGAGACTTTCAGAGTACTCATTTGAAGGTCAGTTTAGCTGTTCATTTAGAGTTTTGTCCTAGGCCTTGGAATTAGACCTAGGATCAAATCCAGCTCATTTGCTGGTTAAGTCTGTGACCTAGGACACATTTTTTAGTTTCTTTTAGTCTCATTTTATCATGTAATTTGGGAAAATTATTTAGTACCTTTCTAATAGGCTTGTTTAAGGATTAAATGATATAATGCAAAAAAATTATTTGGATCATACCGTGTTTCCCCGAAAATAAGATCTAACCAGATCATCAGCTCTAATGCATCTTTTGGAACAAAAATTAATAAAAAAAAAAACCCCAGTATTATATTATATTATACCCGGTCTTATATAAGACCGGGTATTATAATATGTTATATCATAATATAGTATGTAAGACCTGGTCTTATGTTATAGTAAAATGAGACCGGGTCTTATATTAATTTTTGCTCCAAAAGACACATTACAACTGGTTATCCAGCTAGGTCTTATATTCTGGGAAACATGGTAGTAAGCACTCAGTAGTTGTTAGCTGCTGTTATTTTGATGACTTTCTAGAAGTAATCTTTGCGATGAATCCTGTAAAATGACTAAGGAATTGTTCTTTGGGGAGGAGGGAGGGTTTTATATAGAGTAGATATGAAGAAAAGTAGTAAAAGCTCAAAGAGCATGCTAAACTCTTTAGGTTTAAGCCACGTTGATATATAGAGAGCAAGATACAGGGGAGATGAAGGATGTGCCTGTAAAAGATGACTGCAGTCACATAGGAAGGCAGCTTGTTTGTCAGGATGAGGAATACGGACTTTATTCTTTGGGCAGTGTGGGTCCAGTGAGAGCCTGAACTGAGGAGGTGCTAATGGAGTTGCAGAGGGAAGTAAATTGGAGAGACATGCTGGTGGAAGATAAACTCTGTAGCACTTAAGAAATGAGGGGGAGACAATGTTTCAAGTTGTTAGTAACTCTTTAACTTTTCTAGCTTGTAAGGAGGGCCTATAGTGGCTTTATAAACCGAACCATACTATACAACAGGAAGAAGAAAAATTGCATGTGTGCCACTTTATGTCATGGTGAGATGACATTTAATGTGCAGGTAGCTGTAAGGCTTGCGGCGAGATAATGAGGCTAAGAGAGTCAGGCGGGTTGAGAAACGTGAGTGCTTTATTCTGCGCTGCCGCTGCCGGACGAGGTTCACCGGTCCGCAGACGGGGCCGGTGAATTCGTGCCCAGAGCAGAGCGACGGAGGCATATATGCGATTTTGGGGTTGGGGGTTGGCTGAGTGAGGTGGCAAATGAGCAGGGACCCCAGCACAGACCGGGCGCGAGCGGCTGCCTCCGGCGTTGTTTATCGCACCAGCGGTCTGCTGCCTTTTCTGGGAAATGCCAGCGGCCCCAGTTTCTGTCATGCAAGGAGGGGTCTGACTTGGCAGAGGGGTATGACTTGGCTCCTGGCCGCTTTGACCATGCCCGCAGCTGACCTAACAGTAGTCAACAAAATCTTCCAACAAATGCTGAGTAGGTACCATATGAGAAACACTATTCCAAGCACTGGGGAGATAGCAGTCAAGAAAACAGGCCCTCTTAAGGCTAACATTCTAGTGGACAGAGACAAAAAGAAAGAATTAATTAAAATGTATAGTATAGTGTCATATAGTGGTAAGTGTGGGGAAGAGGGGGTGTTGGGGAACAGTGAAATTTAAAATTAGGATGTTAAGGAAGGTCTTACCAAGAAGGTGATTAAATAAACCTGGAAGAAGTAAGGTTTTAAACCACATGAATACCTGGGAGAAGAGCATTTCGGGCAGAGGGAACAGAAAGTGAAAGTATGCCAGCACCTTTCAGGACTGACAAGATCATTGTTGCTGGAATGGAATAAGCAAGCAGAAGAGTTGTGGGACATGAATTTTGAGAGGTAACCAGGGGTTAGATCTCGTAAAGCCTTATGAGGTTTGGTCTCAGTGAGACAGGAAGAGAACAGTTGACTGAGGAGTAAAATGATCAGACTTAAGTTATAAAACAATTCCTGTGCTTGGGAAAGACAAAAGGTGATGTATATGTGGGGTGTGCATGAGATGGGAGACCACCCAGCTCTTATAAAACTAGCTCTTATACTCCCATAATACGTAATAAGTAGGACCAGGTGGAAGCATTGTGAAATGGTCATATTCTGAGTATATTTTTAAGGTGGAGCTGTTTGCTATTTGGTGGGTTATAGATTGTGAGATGACCAGGGGGGTCAAGGATGATACTGAGGTTTTTGACAGAGCAACTGGAAGGTAAGAGTTGGAGTTCATTGAAAGAACAGGTTCAGTGGAGAAGAGAAGAAATCCGATTTGGACATACAAAGGTGAGGTGCCATCAGATACCCAAGTGGAGATATCGAATAGGAAGTAACATATGAAAAAACAGAGGTCAGGGAGGGATCCATCTAGAGATACATATTAGGGAGTCACTAGAAAATAGACAGTATTTCAAGCAATGAGATTTGTTGAGGTCACTAAAGGATGAGAAGAAAAGAGGTCCGATGACAGATGCTTGTCATATTCCCACATTAAAAATCAGAGAAGCATTTATAAAAACAGCTTGAAACAGAATGATGAGGTGTAGGTAATAAAATATTTCAAGAGAAAATGAGAGTTGTATTATGTGCTCCAATAAAGAAGATACTCAGTGATAGAAGCTGTCAAAGTAAAAGAATTTCTGACGGTGGAGATAAAAGTGTAACAATAACTGAGATTATGAGGAAAACTCAGATATTTGGAGGAACTTGTGGTTTTTGCAGTTTAGTTACAAGTTTTCAGAGTCAGAGCTTCTGTTTGAAAATGCTTATTCACTTCACCGCTTAACTGTAAGATAAATAAGGTTCATCTGTGGTGCTAAATAATGCTACATGTCAATTTTATTTTTATTTTTATTTTTGAATGGATGATTTATAGTTTTCCACCCAAAGCAGCATTCAAATATAAATGAATATGAATACATTTGACATTTAGCAATATGTGCACCGAATCTGAGAGTTGGATCTAGATATAATGCCGTAGCTGTTGAACAGTGTATTTATGTGAGCAAAAGAAAAAAGAAAAAAATGCATTTTCATAAGATCATTATAGTCTGCATTTACATATAGCCACATTCAGTAGATACAAACAGATACCAAATTTATTCAAGCTGGTCCTTGCTCTGTATGAGTTGCTATTTTTGAACCAGTATTTTACTCTTATCCTCAAATAGCATTTATTAATCCTTGAATATTCTAAGTGCTGTACAGAGCAGCACTGCCTTCTCTCTAAGCTTTAAAGAAAGATAATATTGGCATAGCTTTTTTGTAGTGGGGGCAGAGGTTTCCTGTACCTTTCTCAAATATTTGTTGTCTTACCTCTCTCCCCTGACCTTTTACAAATGTATTCCTTTCTATATGCCTCATTTCCCAATATCTGTTTTCCTCTCTCTGCTTCTTTTCTGTCTGTTTGCATCTATGTGTATGTCTTACACACACTCTCACAGATACATACATGTCCATATACACATTCTCACACAGCAGTGAAAGACATGACACTACCCAGTGTAAGGATAAGGGACTTTTTTCTTGTATTTTTCCTTTTGTGAGTTTATCCTAGGGGCATCCAGCAGACTTCTCACATCTCATTGGCCAGTCATGAAAAGTCCGTGAGCAAACCAGTTCCTTGGAGTGGGAATGTGAACATCCGGTTGACTTCGACCAGCCACAATATGCCCCCTGATTCAAATGCCTGAAAAAACTGGAGCTCTTTCAGGTCGTGAGAAGGAGAGTGGGGAATGGATTCTGGATAAACAACTCATTAATTTGTGCCACACATGCACAGTATAGCAGCATGTCGGAGTCCCATACACATAGCTGGATGGAACTTGAAATGGATGAATGAGTGATGCTGTAATCAAGCCTCTCCTCCCAGAGCAAAGTACCAGGCAGTGCCTAGAATTTCTGTGCCTCTAACCTTCACTGGAAGGCCTCTCATTCAGGGCATCATTGGTATGTGTGGCAGGAAAAACACATGCACTCCTATTTATAAGCTTGTAAAGGATAATAATGAATATTTGATTAATTAGCAAAAACATGATGTCTGCCCTATGAATAAGAGTCTGTTGAGTCTGGGATCCCTAGCTGGAGTTTCACCATGTTACTTTTTCCCTCTGTCATTTATTTGTATGCCCTAGTACCTCCAAGCTGAGCAGTCTCTGAAAATTATTTAATATAAGGTCGTAAACCCAATCTCAGAGTTGCATGTGATTTCAACCACAGCTTTGTGTGCCTTTGTTATTTTGGGCTAGTTACTTACATTCTCCTTGCTTTGGTTTCTTTAACTATAAAAGTTGTGGGTAGTACATTTCCTAGTGTAATTAAATCAACACATGAAAACAGCCCAGTGCCTAACCAGGGTTAGATTGCAAATATTTTTATAAACAATATTAGGAGAACTTCCTTTGAAGCATATATTGAAGCATATATTTGATCTGAAGCATATATTCTTCTAGATCAAAGTTTGGAAAGTGGTATCTTTAATCCTGCTTGTTAAACCTTCACATTGTTTAAAAAAAAAAAAAAGAGGCACCAATTAGCTCAACCTGAATAGTGACTGCCCCACTTGTCCCACCGAATCACTCCAGGCAATTGAACAGACACTTTAAAATGTATCTGAATTTATACAAACTTCAAAAAGTTGTGTTTGGACTCCATAGAATTATTTTACCCGACTTACACTTAGTATTATACCATTGGTCTATAGTGAGGGACATTTTAAGAAGGAGAGCCATGTATGCCTTTATGATAAGCATCAAGAGCACTGACTACAGTTATATTTTTTCTTTATGAGGACTCTGGAGAAAAGTTTCATTTATATCTCAGCACCAGCAATAGGATTTAATCTCTCCTGAGCCATTAGCTTGTTTTCAGTGTATAACACTTGGCTTTGATACCTGATGCTGTCCCACCATTTATCCCACTCTATATTAGTTACTAAATCGTTAAGAGCCACCATTCTGACCCACTTCTGCTTGCCAAATACGTTTTGTGTGTATCAACCTTACCCCTCGCTTTACATTTTTTTCCCTACTTTTATTTTCCCTTTGCACGAAAGTCTTTATCTACTTAATATCTTCGTACAGTAAAATTTTGGAAACCATCTTAAATCTAATAGGAAGTAAGAAACAAATTAATAAATAAGGTGAAGTATTCCAAATCATCTTAAAGATCAACACATTTTTTTTACAACATATTTGTGACCAAAAAAAAAAAATATATATGTTTTTAGTCATATGTCTTTTGGAATCCACAAACACCAGCATGTCTGTTGTGAACCCATACTTGAACTAACTCATGTTAACTGTTACCCAGAAAAGTAGTCAGGAGATATTTGAGGGTGAGGTGAAAAATTGTACTACTTCCAAGATTTTTGCCCATGAAATTTGCTTAGGGAAGTTATTGCATATTAAGGTTTACTGATTTGAAAAAAGAACACACAACCTTACAGTCTTGATGAATAAGGCCTGTGTGTATGCTGGTGGTGGGTGAGGGTAGAAGGAGAGAAAAGACAATGAAAGACTAGAAAAAGAGAGGCAGTGGAACATTGTCATAGATGATTTTCTAAAGAAAGATTGTAAGCTCTGTGTCTTTTTCTAGGAACATTTTTTCCCCCACTATCTTAACTGCAACAGAAAGAGTAACAGATGGATAAGTAAAAGGGTTGGTTTAAAATTCCAATCATTCCTTCTCAGGATTTAAGAAATTCTACGTATGGTGTCCTGTGGATTTGTGGTTTGGTTTGTGGAGTTCTGCCTACCATAGATCTAATAGTTTAAACAGATGTCCCATATAGGAACTCAAAATAGATTCAATTTCCTTTTAGTTTAGCCTTTTTGTTAAGAAGAAATATGTCCTGAGGGTCTCTCTTACATATCTCTTTCACTCCTAGTCCTGTCTGGGCACTCAATAAATATCTGCTTATGTTTAGAGCAATAACACTCTGGGAGTCTGAAGCCTGGACAGGGTTTTGATTCACTGTTACCCAACTTGCGACCTTAATCAGACATAAATTATTCTTTATCCACAAAGATGCAGAAATAATGCTTACTTGGGAAAAAAATTTTTTTGAAGATGAATTAATGTTTATAAATCTAAAGCTTGTGTAAAACTTTGGTAAGTTAGAGGAAAAAATTACAAAAGAATAATATATTAGGGAATATATAATGGTATCATAAAACATATTATTTAAAGTATGAATGGTCCAAATAGTACTTCTAAAAATAAAAAATTATATTTCCACAAAGAATAGAACCAGTAGTTTTTCTTCTAGCACAGTGCCATATCTCTAAATTAACTACATTTTGATTTAGTATATTTCTAGGCTTTGGAGAGGAAGCTTTTCCTGGGGAGTTGGAGAACCTGGGTTCTAGGAAGAATTCAACAACAACAACAACAAAAAAAGTCACTTAAACCCCAATAAGCCTTACCTTTTCTGGTTAGTAAAATTGGAAAAATAGTATTTAACTTGTAGTTGTATTGTGAGAATTAAATGAGGTAATATATGAGATATTGTTTGGTTAAGTACTGAATAAAATAAAAATATTTCATGACAGAAAATTGTATAGGATATGAAGGTCTGTAAAATAAATACATTTAGATTTGGCTTTGAAATCATTTTTATCCTCAGTACAACCTAATGGTAATATAGAATGTTTATTGCTTTTCTAAGGTCAGATTATGTTCTTCAGAAACAAAAGCTTATATCTAAAGGGTTAAAAGACCTTGAATTATTTTTTTTTTAATTGTGAGGAGATACATCATTCTTTTTAAAAAGGTTTGTATTAATAAGACTCATTGAAGCACCTAGAAAGAAATGAATCCTCTTCAGTCCAATGAGTATTTTCTGTGCCTCTATTGTGTAGAGGACTAAAAGGTGATTGCCACGTTTCCTAAAATGGGGCTGTTTAAATAACTGGCTTTCTGTTGCCTCCAATGTTAAAGGAAATCATGGTTATTTTTTTGAGGATGTTAATGGTGGTGGAGGTGCTGATTTGAAAGGTGATGTGTCAACGACATTTGTGCTATTTTATGACTCAGTTTGTCGTTTTTAGAAAATGCTTTGTGTTTTTCTGAACAAGTTACATTTGGATAACAAAATCGGCAGTGGTTTCAGCGAGAGAGGTTTCTATTTTTTAAGAAAAATGTTATTGTGAAGTATATAAAAAAGGTACTACCTAGTAATAACACATGTATGCCTGAGCAACATTGTATAATCAAGCATCTAATTTCTTCAGACACATCTTACCTCTCTCACAAATCAGAAAATAATATAATTTTATTGTTAAGAGCCCTCTTATTTCTCCCCTGCAATTTAATTAACACTTGTTAAGAAGAGGTAGCTTGTCAGATTAGAATTGAATTTTTGAATTTTCATTGTCTTCTGATGGAGTGGCAATCTGAATCTTTATATTATTTTCAAGAACTTTTCAAAATGATAATTTCCCAGCTTTTCTGATTATGAAGTGAAATTTTTAGCATTTGAATAAATAGATTGAATGGTTGATTTTATTCCATAAAAGGAAATAATAGAGAAGCCATTTTAAAAAGAAAACAATGAAGATATTTTTAAGTGAGAATAGCTATTATCCTCAAATTGTATTGGTTTGCTTAAAAATTTTGGTGATGTGTGTCTTTAGGGTTAGGTACAGACACATTTTAAGTTTCTATGGTAACTAAAAGTGTAAAGAAATAAACCTGGGAAAAGCAGTAGGGAAACAAGCCTAGATTCATTACTAGTATTTTCTTTTCTAAAATGATTCATTCATTCTACAGATATTTATCAAATTCCCACTTAGTGTAAACACTGGGATTATGTGGTTGAAACATAGACCATGGCCCTCACAGCAGAGCTTCTGTCCCAAGAGTAAAGTACACAGACATATGAATAAAATAATTGCTAGTTCTAATGAATGTTCTAAGGAAATGAACAGTGGACTGAGATAGAGAATAGCAAAAAAGAACCTACTTTTTACAAAAATGCTGTTCTGAGAAGGATTATCCAAAGAACTGGTATTTAAACTGAAATTTAAAGATAACTAACTAGAGGATTTAAAATAAAGAGAATTTTTCAAATACCTCACCATTTATTTAAGTCTTCTTTGATATCTCTCAATAAAGTTCAAAAATGTTTTCCCAAAAGGTCTTCTATATCTTTTGATAAATTTATTTCTAAGTACCTCATTTTTTTATTTGTACTTATCATAAATTATAAATTTAAAAAATGTATTTTCTTACTTTTTTTGGCTAGAGTGCAGAAATGCAACTCACTTCAGAATATTTTTCTTGTATCCAGCAGTCTTCTAAATTATTTTTAATAATTTTTGGACTCTTTGGGATTTACCCTGTATGAAATTCTATCATGGGTGTATATTGATAGTTTTGTCTCATTTATTTAATCACTGTACTTTATATTTCTTTTTCCATATCTTATTGAATTGAGCTGGCTAAAAAATGCATTGTAATGGTATTAGTGATGGACGTCTTGGTATTATTCCTGATTCTAAAGTAAATGCTTTCAAGATTTTTCCATTAGTAATAATATTTGCTAGTGTGTGTGTGTGTGTGTGTGTGTGTGTGTGTGTGTAATATTGTATTTTAAATCAGGTTAAGGCAATCCTTATCTACTTCAATGTGATCAGAGTTTGATTCATAAGTGAGTGTTGAATTTTACTGTGTGGTTTTCTATATCTACTAATAAAATTGTAGGATTTGTCTCCATTATGCACTTAATGTGGTGATTTACACTGAGAATTTTTTTATTTTAACCATCTTTGGATCCCTGGGGGTAAAATCAACGTAGTCCTAGCTGGATTTAGCTTGCTCAGTTTTTTTAGTGCTTTTTTAAAAATCCATATTTCTGAAGAAGAATGATTTGTTATCATGTTGTACACTCCAAACGAACACAATTTTATTTGTCAAATACACCTCAATAAAACTGGAGGCAGTGGGGGAGAATGATTTGTAATTACCATTGCTTGTACCCAAAATGTCAGTTTTGGGATCAAGGTCATGCTAGCCTCATAAATTTCTACACGCTAGACTAATTTGTGTGAGATTGCCATTATTTGTTATGTAGAAATAATCTCTTCCTGTAATGCATTACGATCAGACCCTTATAAGCTGATTAGATATTATGGGCTAGGTCATGATATTGGAGAGACTCTAAATGTTAATTGTGCTGCCCGCTTGGCCTTAGTGCTGTACTTGTAAATAGAGATGGTCATGGGGTGAGGAGAAGGGGCACGTACTTGTCACCAGTTCTAGATTATAATATCAGGGATAAATGATGAAGGATGGGTGATTAGTCAGCAAAGATGGTTCTTTCTTAGAGAGGTAAGCGAAATTCCCCCTAGACTGCTGTTTAGCAGCGATACATTGAAAAAAGTTTGACTGATATTTCTTCTATCATCCTGGCAGCTATTCCTGCAGAAATAGATTGGGAGAAGCTGCTTTCTCAATCTGTAATTTTTATAAATGATGCTTTGACAAAACTGTTGGTAATCATGGCAATTAACTCCTCTAGAATTATCATGCCAAGTTTATTAATTATTTATTAAATATATAGTTCAGTAGTCAAGCAAATTTACTTCTAACACATATTTTTACGTTGTGTGTGGTTTATAAACAGTTTTACCAAATGCACTTAATTTCTTTGATATAGGAAAGTTGGAATACATACCCCAGTAGTCTGAAACCCATCAGTGGCCCATGTAAGCTCAAAAGCTTTTTAAGGTCTCCCATTTTAAATTTTCATGTGAATATCACTACTCCATAATATATTTGTGTTTATGTTAACTTAAAAATATTTTTATTTGGTCTTTGTGAAATATCTGTAACAAGTAATGCCATGTTTATTCCTGACCTTGGTCATCGTTAGGCTATCACTCAGTATTAATGTAGATATAAGAATCCCAATTTTAGAGACATACATTAAGCCATTCCATATTGGCCTCATCATGAAATTATATTATAATTGAGAGGACATCCTGATGTTGAATAAAGATTTTCCTCCATAAAATCAGTATGCAAAAAATTGAATGAGAAAAGAAGGAAAATATTTCACTTGGGGGCTCTGTGCCTAGCCTGATTGTTGGCGCACAGTGAGTGCTCAACAAATAGTTGTTAAGTGACCTAATATGTTTTCTAAAAACTAATCATTAATGTCTGAGATATAAGAAAAACTAAAGGCCTACGAGAATGTTTGGAAATATAGTGGGTCTTCTTAAGTTGCTGGACAGGATTGTTAGTTACCAGAAGTGTACTCTACCTTCAGAGTCAGGGGAATAATGTCAATTTGCATTTTTTATTTTAGGATTTTATCATTCCATAATTAGCAAGATACTGATATTTCTTGGATTAGAGTAGAATAATTTATTGAGGTAACATAGCACCCCAGTTCCTTAAAATGTGGAGGTAATTCCTGGGCCTTTTGATCCTGCCCATGTAATTTGGACAAGGGCCTGTTGGAATGGCCTTGCATAGACTTTCTGGCCTGGACATTGTCCAGTCCGGCCACCATTACTCTCAGTCCCAGTTGGAATTTGGGGGAGCTCTATCCTGTGGCTGTTGTTCCTTTCTTATGCAGGGCCTCAATAAGATTTCCTAACATACAGCAAGTGAGTAGGAAGATTCCATCAGAACATTTCTGAGACCCTGACAATGACCTTTCATAATTACTTTCGAGTACCACTCTAACCGTAACATGTGCTGACTGCTTAAGTCCCAGGCACTTTGCCCAACACATTGTTCAAGACAATTCTAAGAAGTAGATTCTTTTTTTTTCCTCATCATTTTATAGATGAGGCAGCTGCAGCCATCAAGGAACTGAGCTTTTCTAAATCACACAATGTGGGACTTGAGAGCCCAGGCTCTAGGTCGCTGACTTCTATACAAAGCGTGCCAAAAAAATGTGTACGCATTTTAAGAAAGGTAAAAACTGTATTAAAATTGTAATACTCAAAATACACCAATAAAAAAAGATGACTACAAGTCATATGTACACATTTTTTGGCACCTCCTGGTATGCGTCTGGTTACAAAATTTTTAAAGTTCAGGAGATAAAAACAATTTATTAACACCGTCAGGCCACTGTCATTTTATTGGAACAAATGTTTTAATAGTTTTCACATGAGCCACATCACTATTTTTTTGTTCTAGAGGGAATTCTAAGGCAATTTAAGCATAGTTAAAATATGAGGTTAAAAGCCTGGATAATGAAGAACAGTCTCATCCAAAAGTTCAGACCGGCACAGCAACTACTCTGAGAGGCAAAGACCTTCTCTGGGTAGTTGGCTTATAGTTTTACTTCTCTTTCTCAGATAAATAGCTCTGATTTTTCATTATTTAAAATGCTCGGCTGCGCTTATATGTTAATTGGTGTGGCCGTGTGACCTCCCCACTTGCCCAATTACTATGGCATTACTATGGCAAAGTCACTTTGGAAGTTTCGCATCTTAAGGGTAATCCAGACTCCTGTTGACCTCCAAAAACTGTTTGATACCCTGTATGCCTCTGAGTAGTTTTGAATGTTTACATAGAAGTACATGACCCTGCAAGACTATTGCTGTTCCCTTCAGGCTTTCATTCCTTTTCTCACCCTACCACACCTGTTCTTCCAGGTAACTTTATCAGCGATACACACTTTTCTCCCAATGCCCATAATCAGTTACCAAACTCTACTGATTCTGCCTCCCAGCATTTTAATCTCCCTCTTCTCAGTACCTGGCATCAGGAAGCTGACTGTTACTACTGCATCCGCCCCCCTTCCGTAAGCTCCTTCAGTGATTCCGTTTGTCTTCTATGAAAATCCAAACACCTGCATGGAAACCCCTTCAGGACCTGGCAACTTCCCTCTCTCCCCCCTCATCTTTTGCTGTTCCCCTACTCTTACACTAGGTGTCAGCCTTAATGAACCACCTGTAATTTTTCAGAAACTTCAATGTAAGCATGGTTCTAGGACTGCACACCTGCTATCTGCTTTACATGAAATGCCCTTCACATTTTCTTTATCCAGTAGCTTTTTTATTTCTTCCTTTCAGCATGAGCCCTTGAGGGCAAGGCCATTTCTTTACCCTCCATCATAGTTCCTAACACAGACTAGATGGCTGCTGAGTGAATGCTGCTGGATGAGTGAGTGGAAATGAACCTAACCCTCTTTATCATTTTCCATTGTTGTCTCCATAGTTCCAATGCAAATTAACTGGTTCACTTCCTTCCCCTCCTCCTTCTTTTCTCTTTTAAGCATTTCTACATATCTCTGACTCAGGAATCTATCCAAAATAGAGCTCTGCCCTGGTCAAAAACTTTCCCAGGCTTACCATTTTCTGCAGAATCCATTTCCTGCTCAACATCATTTACACTCTCTAGTGGTCAATCTTTATTCAGCCTATCCAGCTGCATTTCCCCTGTTCCTCCTTACCCTTGGGACCATTCTTTGGTCACACTGCATAGCATACCATCTTGGTCACACTGCACACTGGCCATACTGGTCACATACCATCTCTGTGGTTTTGTTTATGCCATGCCCTCATCCATGTGCTCCCTTGCCCCAATCCCTGTCTACTGAACTGACAGTCAAAGCGTCCCCTACCCCAGTCAGAATTAGTCCTCCATGGTGATTGTGGTGGTAGTGATATATAACTTTCTATACCACTTGCATTTCTTCCTCCAGTATAATATAGATCACATTCTGGTTTGTGTTACAGCCTTTGCTTTTGGTTTTATTTTTGCATATCCTAACAAGTTACAAACTCCTTGAGGTAAGAGCTGAATCAGTTCAACCTGAGAGCCACAGGCCAGCTAGCTTGGTGCTGCTCAGTCAGTGTGGACAGAGCATATGTTTGACTCAGGCAGACCTTGGTTTGAATCTCTATTATGCCACAAAAAGCTGTGTGACTTCTTTCATTTCTTTCTCCCAGTTTCCCAGATTGTAAAAGGAAGATAATAATACCAAATTTGCAACATTATTATGCAGATTGAATAAAATAATGTATCTGAAGTGTTTAGCTTAATGCAGTGGCCCATTGCAGAAATGCAACAAATGGTCATTGTTATTAGTATTGTGTCAGGTACTATACTCCTAGTAGGGACTCACTACTGGAGAAGGCTACTGTTTTGTTGGCCTGAGCTCTTAGTATTAATGGTCTTCATTTAGTTGTGTGGATAGTTCCTAGCTGTATATAACTGAAACTAGAAGTTACCCATTAGCCTTGCTTTTAAATATAAATCTTTTTTTAATAGCTTATGATCTTTTATTACTTATTCTGGTATTATAACATTTTAGTGGGAAAAAAGAAGTTGCTTCTTCTTCAATGTTTCCACCAACAGAGGGCCAAATAGCTTCCAGTATTTGTGAAAATTATTATGCAAGCATTAATCCTTTTTAACTTGCTACTCCCATGCTATTTTTGCAGTAGAGAACATGGAGAATTCTATGTAGAGAGAATTTCCTGGTTTTAGAGTTACAGACACCGCTGTGTAGTTGTAGTTGGATGACACCATGTGAATGCATAATTCCTTGTACCAAAAAAACTTGCTAAAATTGAAGTGAACTATGGGAAAGGACATCGACTAATAGTATGCTTTTGTAAATTGTTAGGAAAGATATAGTCCAGATCACTCTTAATTTGAATTAGGTGTTTTGTGTTTATTATCAATTAGAATTTCTTAGAATTAAATTATGGGAAGATGATTCAGTGTGGGGAAATATCTAATATCTCTTTTCTCATTTTCCAACTAAGATAATGATAAAATGACCAAAGAAAGAAAAACATACTCAGATATAACTGCAAAAAAATGTTAAGAATTGATCATACTTAAAGGATTTGCATCATCTTCCACACTGGTGAAAATAGAGTAAGAAATAGCACTAAAAATTGACTTAAGACGTAGACCCTGGCTGAGAAATGTCATAGTTCCAGAGACCAAAATACTAGCGGTGGATAGGGAATCAGTTTTAGTTTTACTAACTGATAGTAATGATTATGTGATGGTAGTTGTGGTGGTGGTGGTGATGGTGGTGGTGATGGTGGTGGTAGTGATATATAATACTTAGTAGGCAAATTGTCAGGCACAAATCAATTACTGTTATTATCTCATGTGATTTTTATAAAAATCCCTGTGTGATAAGTATTGTTATTTTTATATCCATTTTACAGATGAAGAAACTAGGGCTTCAACAGGTACTTTTTTGCCCAATGTCACATAGCTTGTAAAGACAGAAGTGGGAGTTAAACTGGGGTTAGTCTAATTTATCATCAGTCTTCCTAATTCTAGTACTGTGCTGATAAGGCTACGAAACTTCTTTCTCTCCTAGAAAAATACTTAATAAATATATGCTGAATATAAATAAATTTAAGTGTCTGTAAAATATGTATAACTATGTAAAGATTTATATAAATATATATATGCCAAATATAAAACAGTAGATTGATGGATTATATGCTCAAAGGTTGGTAGGGGAGGTGGGGAGGAGGTATAAATTGTCACACTAAGCTTCTTGCATGGCACATGGAATAGGTGTCAGGCATCTTGAGATATAAACCTGCCTCTGTCACCAGCTATCTGAGTGAAATTTGGTGAATTGATTCCTTTGGCCTTCAGATTGGACTACATAATCCTTATAGAAATTGTAACATGCCAGTTAATGTAGCAATCTGCTAAAAACAAATGAAAAATGAGGACCAGGAATGCGAAGCTAAAGTGAATGAAGCCATATCTTTGAACATAAACAATTTCACCACAGACAGTAGTGGTAATGAGAGTGTTAGTGCACAAGGATTTTGAGATAACTTATAGTTCAATTTCCTTCATTTTATAAATAGTGAAAATGAAGCCCAAACTTTGATAGAGTTGGCCAGAGTCAATGGTAATTGGTGGCAGACCTTAGAACTCTACTCAACATCTCTGACTGAATCCAGTGTTCTTCTTACTTTAACTAGTTTGTACACACAGTAAATACTGATGACTTTTCAAAACAATTATTCTTAAACTGTTTTGATATAATGTTCAGCTTAGATTCAGTGATTTCACTTACTGACAAAAATACATAAATCTTTCTCTCTCTTTGTTATGTAATTCAGCTTACAGAAGAGATTGGAAAACTTGAAGATAAAGTGGAATGTGCTAATAATGCCCTGAAAGCAGATTGGGAAAGATGGAAACAAAATATGCAAAATGATATCAAGTCAGCATTTACAGATATGGCTGAGGAGAATATCCACTATTATGAACAGGTAATTAGTAATATTTGATATTGCTTCACTTTTTAAAAGGTTATCTTCTCTTTTACTTTCTATCTGTCTATGTTGAAAAAGTCTGTTAAGGAACCAAGCGTCACATTCAAAAGCCTCTTGGTGGTTTGATGCCAATGGAGATACCAGTTAATACAATAATGCTAAACCCACCCATTGAAACAAAAGTGTTTACATGGAGGAAAGATGGTGAGATTTCCTTCTTACATAGCATGCTTCAAGTGCCCGATTTGAGCAGAGCTTGATGGGAGAAAGAATCATGCTACCATTTTGTTTTGTTTGTTTTCCCCTCAGTTTTTGTTTTGGAAGGATTTGAATTTTTCAAAAGCACTTGATATTGCTTCTTTTTGATTCTCCTGTTTTATTTCCTTTTCCTCTCCCTTTCCTATGTAATAAGGGTTTGCAAAGTGAGGAAAGAAATAGTGGTGTGAATAAGCAGAAAATCAGTTCACGTCTTGTCTCTTATGTCCCCACCTTGCCTTCTATTGCTATCAAAACATCAACAAAGGAGCATGCTATTCTTTTTTTTTTTTACGCTTTTCAAATTATTTTTTTTACAACTAACAGTTCCTTAAAGTAGTTATTATTTTAAATGAATTTTATACTGTCACTTTCTTCCTCTAGCATATGCTAAACATTTTTTAGAAGGTATTTGTTAAACATACATCTTTAAACTTATCTTTGGCTGAATTAATGAATATATGAAATTGATACATTTGGAAAATTATTTTGTGCTTTATAATCTATAGTGTTTGTAAGTTTAAAGGCACTTTAAAGTAAAACATTGTATATTTTGAAAGTTTAGACAACTGACATTGATATCTTCATTCAACGGGAGTTCCTTGAGCCCCTGTTACCACCAGACACTGTGCTGGGCCCTGGGGAGGCCACAGGTTGCAAGGCAGACAGAATCCCTTTCTCATGTGGTTACAGTCAGTGAGGAAAACAATTAAAACAAAAGACTACAATAAAGTATAATAAGTGCCAGGACAGAAAGACATTGCAGGGGCATCTACTCTAATGCGGAAGGAATGAGGAAGGTTCTTCACAAGCTGTGTTTAAGCTGACACTGAATGATGAATAAAAGGTAGCCAGATAAAGATGTGAGAAACAGAGTTCCAAGCAAAGAAAACAAATGTACAAAAGCATAGAAGTGAGGGAGAACATGTTCAAATAACTGAGGTTCTTTTTTGGAGGATGAAGGCGGTAGCATTGAATTGAAGTGAGGCTTACAGGGGAGGAAAAAGATTTCCTCAACCCTCTTAAAGTTACTGGATAGGTCTGAAAATTAAACTGCAAAGATCAATTAACAGGAGAAAACAAAACCATACAGAAATTAAAAGGAGTAAACTGCAGGTATCCTTAACTGTGCTGGCTTTGCTGTTCTCTGAGTGTTCCTGGGAATGGCAAATTCAAATTTTGATAGCAGCGAAAAGGATTACTTTGAGGTTGAATTAGAGGAAGAAAGTGTGATTCTCACATTGGTTCCAGTTAGTGAGGAACCTAATGAAGAAGAGCAAATGGAACCAAGCATTTCTTCAATCTCAGAAGACAACCTGAAGATTCCTAGGACAGATGATGAAGTTTATCTTCCTCAAACGAGTGAACAGTTCAAAGCTTGTCCAAAACCAATGCTCCCCTTGGCAACCATTTTGCCTTCAATTAATTAAGTGCATTGGGACACTTTGCGCAGCTGGTGACAACAATTTAATTTGAGTACTGATGGCAAGAAAATAGACGTTTATCTGAGGCTCAAGGAACATGCTTACTCTGAAGAAAAACAAAACATTCCTGAAATACTACAGGAGTCAAGTTCAAAGACATGCAAGATGGTGACCAAGAAAGCAAGGAGTAAGAAAAGTTGTAAGATGCGTGAGAGAGAGCAAATGACGAATAGCTTTGAAGTGATAACTTCAGCTCTGGAAGCCACGTTGGCATCATGGACAAGACTGCAAGAGCCATTCAACCTAAGGCTATGAATTCATGTCCCATTCCTGCTTCTACTGAGAACTTTCTGCTGCAAGCCTCTGGTGTCAGGTGGTGTGTGGTCCATGGCAGACCTCTCTTGGCAGACAGAGAGGGTTAGGTTCGCCTGCAGTTCTATGCAGGTCAGGCGTGGGTACCTGACCCTCCTAAGAAGATGATCTCTCTCTTCCTGTTACCGGCCTGCACTTTCCGATACCCAGACCTAGAAGATAATATGTTATGCCCCGATTGTGTTAAGAGGAATAGGAGGAGGATGGAAAGATTAACTACAATGAAGAAGTAGAAGCAACCTGGTTTGAACACGCCCACATCACTCCTTTTGGATAGGCCATGTCTTAATAAAGAGTAAACGGTGGATAGATAGCTCACAGATAGATTGATTTGTATCCCAGTGATTGCTGTGCTCTGTCCTGGCCATCCTCAGTGTTGCCTGACGCCTTGAGTACAGATGGGAATGTCTGGATTCTGTACTTGAGGTCTGCCAAGAAGTGTCTGCCACTGCTGCTTCAGGTATTTAGCTATAACATACAGAATATAAGTTGGTTTTATTTTAATTAATAGATTTTTTAAAGCAGTTTTAGATTTTCAGAAAAAATTGAGCAGGAACTAGAGTTCCCAAATACTGCTCCCTGCACTCCCCCATTTCCCCTACTATCAACATCCTGCACCAGAGGGATGCATTTATTGAACCTACATTGACACATCATTATCACCGAAAGCTCATAGTTTACATTAGGGTCCACTCTTTATGTTTTACATTCTGTGAGTTTTGAGAAATGTATAATGACATATCCACCATTATAGTGTCATACAAAATAGCTTCACTGCCCTAAAAATTATGTGCTCTACCTATTTAACCCTTGACACATTTTCTGTATCCATAGCTTTGCCTTTTCCAGAATGTCATATAGTTGGAATCATACAGTTGCCTTTTCAGATTGACTTCTTTCAGAGCAATGTAAATTTGGGATTCCTTCATATCTTTTCATGGTTCGATAGCCCACTTCTTTTTTTTGTTTGTTTTAAATTAAAGTTTACTGGGGTGACAATTGTTGGTAAAGTTACATAGGTTTCAGGTATACAATTCTATAATACATAATCTATATATCACATTGTGTGTTCACCACCCAGAGTCAGTTCTCTTTCCATCACCATATATTTGATCCCTTAGCCCACTTTTTTTGTTTTTTTGTTTTTTTTAGCAGTGAATACTCCATTGTCTGGATGTACCATAATTTGTTTATCCATTCACATATTGAAGGCCATTTTGGTTGCTTCCAAGTTTTGGCAATTATGAATAAAGCTGCTATAAACAAAAAACAAACAAACAAACAAAACATACAAATTGTTTTAATGTAAGTTCTTTGTGACACCACAGCCTTCATAAGGAAATGCAGACCAGAAGACCTGAGTATTTTTATGCTAGGTTTCATAAAGTGTGAGTAGTCATGTAGAACTATGACAGGCGAAGGAGTATGAGCATATAGGGAGAATATACGGAGGGCACCACTCACCTGAGGTTTTTATAACCTGCTTTAGGCGATAAGCATTAGGGGCAGATCAAAGAAGACCTTGCTTCTGCCTCTCAGACTTCCTCAGATTAAAATAACATGACAAGATGCCATATTTTGGGGTACTGTGTTCTGAACCTCATTAGGCTGAAGAGGGCCTCATATGTTTAGTCTTATCTTTCATTCTAAGGGAAATGGGAAATGCCACTGAAGAGTTTTCAGCAAGGAAGTGATAATATCTTTCAGACTTGCCTTTTAGAAAGATCACCCTTGTCATATGTGGGTCAGAGTGGAATAAAGGGGAACGTGATGAGACTAGTTAGGAGACAAAGATAGAGATGCAAACTGACCAGGGGTTTCATAGCAGTGGGCTAGAGATTGGTGGATATATTCAGGTGATTTTTTTTTTTTTTCCAGTAGGTGGGATTGGAAAGATCATTTTCTATATCTCCTTTAATTTCTTATTCGACATTAACAACCTTAAGTAAATTCAAGTATCTAAAAGGAATTTCCCATAAATCTCAGATTTTAAAAAGATTTAAAACATATCTGTTGAATAAAGCACGTTTACCACCATAGGCTTTATTACCATTCAACTGTTTGAACCCACAGAAATAACTTTACCTTCCCTTTATAATAGAACCTGTCCACAATGACATTACAGGATTATTGTGACAATCTGCTGAAATAATCTATTAATAAATGCCTTGAAAATTAGAAAATGTAATAAATCACAAGTGATTATGATTATGAAACATACATTACAATTTAAAAATCATGACAAGTGGCACCTACGTACCTTATTTTCCTTTAAATGATGAAGTCTTCCAAACTTATTTATGTTAGGACTTTTTATATATTTTAAGAGAAAATGTTTATAGCCATTCTTAGAACTCCAACAGAAATATTTCGGTTTTGACTGTACCTCTCACATAAATACATATTTCTGTAATTCTCATAGATTGAATTCCATTTGTACAAAATACTGGTATCTTAGATATAATTAAATTGGCATTACTGAGCTATATTGCCATATTACAAATTTTGTTCTTCACTAACAGCAATTTATATCAGTATGTTATATTTTTAATGCTTTCCTTCAGGTTAATTATACTTCTAAATGTTACTGAGTATGCATCAAGCGTACTGCAGCTTGGATATATAAATTTGCAGGAATCGTTGATTTTCTTTATTATAACTTCAAAAGACCCCTGCAACTCTAGTTATTTGTTGTTGTTTTTCTGAGTGAAATAACTTTCTTTCTTTTTTTTTTTTTTTTTTTTTGTAAATAACTTTTGACTGATTTAGCACATCAGTCCAAGCATAATCAGGAATTTGGAGCTCTTAAATAATCAAGACTTCCTAATTAGCACACAGACTCTATGGCCTGAAACAGTAATAGTTTGCTGTTATCTGTTAACTTCAGAATATTTCAGATACACAGGAAAGTGAAATGTTCCAGAATCTTTCCATTCCCTTTTTAAATTTCATCACATTCTTATGGAGATACTTCTTTTTTCATCAACATTTGCAAAAATAAATCCCTAAAGGGGCTTGTGTCTAGTGTGATAGATGAAATAGAGTATAAACATTTGCCTTTGGACCTAACTTTTATGAAATGCAATGGTCACAGCTTGTTTATAACAAAATTTAAATATCAAAATGATAGAGGATAATCAGATTATAAATATAAGGTAGAGGTCTATATCAGAAGCCAATTATTGTCATATTGAAATGTACTTAGGTGTGTGAATTTAGTTGGAGACAGTTAACACCAAATATAAAACTACAAATAAACTTTACTAGAGAAAATGAGGTTATTCCCATTTTGTCCTGAATGACCAATAATTAAGAATACATTTATTGAATCGTTTTTCGAAAAACAAGAATAATGAAACAATAAAATCCAAAATCCAGTTGAACATCGGTGAATAATTTCAAAGTACACTGGTACTCAAATAACCAAATAAAATTATTTCCTGCTTTGATAACGATTGGATGCTATAATCATAGAGTGACATGTTGGATAAGATGCATGGATATTTTCTAATTGTTCCTTAGTAGATACAAAAGAGTATCTGTTTTTGTTGTTATTGATGGTGATGATAGTGATGATGATTATGATGATGGTGAAGAGATTTGAAAAGAAGTGATTCTTAGTGTTACAAATTGAAAGAATATACTCTTTGAAAGTTTAACTATAATAGCATAATCATGAAAAGATTACATAACATTAATTGTTGCTAAATAAAACAATTTGTAGTTAAATGAACATAATACTTAAAGTAATATAACGTTTCTTTTCACAGTTTATTTTAGAGTTATTACTTAATGTATGGAAGTTCCTGTTTCATAGCCTTATTTTTCTGGTTATAAAATTAATACATGCATGCTAGAAACAAACAACAACAATAAAAGCTAAGTACACTGACATATAAGGAAGCAATAAAGAACATCCATAACCTTTTTTCTCCTAGAGACTGGTACATTTAAATTCAATTAGAGAAAACAATTTGCTATGTTCAGATGTAAATATTTTAAAATTTCTATATGGCCCTTTCTGAATTTATCAAGATAAAAATATATGGTTACTTATGTATTTTGTGTCATGATAATTATAGTGGATATATATTATTTTGAGTTCCGTATTTTTCACTTATTTAAATACTTTTCCATATAATACATCATGTTAATATACCTTTATTAGTGTAGAGAATTAATAATAGTTGAGCATTTGTTATTTTTTTGCTCTCATAAATAGTACTATTAAAATAATTATAAATATTAGACTTTTAAAACTTAGGATTTTAAAAAATAGCTAGGTCAGAGGTCGCTTCATTTCAAATGCTATCAGTCTTATTTAAGAATGTCAGTTGGCTCATGTAAAATCATTCATTTAAGATTCTATTATCATCAAAACCCTGTGGTAAGCACTGTGGAGCATCCAAATTCAAATTTAAATTTTGTCATTAGGAGGTTACAGTTTATTAGAGAAGAATAATAAGCATATATATTTTTCACTTGATTGATACAGCTTTACAGTGTATTATTTTTTAATGGGGGGATATTTAAATTAGTTTTATTTACCTGAATTGGAATGAACAGACATAATAGAAGAGTTTTGTCATTACTGGATAATATAAATGTATGTATCTACATAAAATTTAGGAAGCAGAAAAACAATTATAGTATAAGATACAAATGGAAGATAAATGAAGAAAGAAACAAATCGTGACAAGGGTACAGCCAAATGAATAATATAGCTGATGCTCTCCTAAAATCCAAGTCTAGCTATTTATGGACCAGTTGAAAATTAGAAAAAATTTTTAAAAATAGATTATCATAGTAGTCCTTCTACAAGTAAGTAATGGATGAGCATTGATTGTCCTAGAAGTTCTTCAAGTATAGTTGTATTTGTTTGGAAATGTATTCTTTGTTATGTTGGGGAATGGTAACATAAATTCTAGGGAAAGAATTGTTTTAAATTCAGTGGCACACTACATACTTTGGAACATTTTGTAAATTTTGTGAACATTTAGACACCCTAGTCCAAGTAAAGATAGTTCCCGAGCATTGTGACTTTAAGAGGTTAATCTATATTGATAATGATTATAAAACTGACAAATAAGCTAGATTCTGATGAGTGGCATTTAGATTGGTCTGAAACGTCATTTTTTAAAAATAAAAAAAAAAGAAAGGAAAACTGGGAATCAGATAAATTATGGACTTTGTGCTCATCTCTATGAATTAGAAGGAGCAGTGAGAAGGAATAGCCTCCCTAGGCTTAATTCCATCCAACAAAGAGGAACTGTTATGTAACATGACAGAAACCTGGGGAGAAAGTACCATTTTCAAATGGGAGGTAAAAGCAAAGGAAGGAGATCCTGGACATTTTCAGTCATATTCCCCAGAATTTAATGAAGTAGTTTAAAAAAATTACAGAAAAGTTATAGTTTCAAAGTCAACTCGCTAAAAAAACAATACCTATGACATAAGAGGATTGGCCAATTCTAAAAAGTAAAAGGAACGAAGCAGTTAAAGAATCAGACATGATTACACCTGTAGGCCATAGACTATGAAAGGCAAAGATACTCAGAAGGAAGACAACTAGGAATTAATAGCTCTAATAAAATTAGTAAAGTGAATCCCTAATGGAAACCATGCTATAGAAATAGAACACAGAAGTACTGTACATTTTCATTTCATTCATGTTTTCTCCACCAAAGAGACTGAAAGTTACAAGTTAAAAGATTTAGGCAAGTGTAAATAAAAGGTAACTAAAATCAAGTATATTTGAAGAGATCATAAAACCACAGCTATCCATTGCCACAGAAAGAAAAGGCTAGGTATATTCTTTTTCCAATGAGCAATGCAAAAGCCATTCTTTTACCAGCCCAAAAGTAGTGCTTGCAAAGTCTTATTGGAAGTCCGTTTTCTAAACTGACTCATGTAAGGATGATCAACAGACTTCTGCTCACCCAGGAGAAATGCAGACCACTTTTCTTTCCTAGGTGAATATTGACATTAACTCCAGAAAAGTTTTTGGGGAATACTGGAAAGTGACACCTGTTCCCCAAATAGCTAACCTCTGTAATTTCTGAATCATACAGACACAATCACCTAATACTGCTCAACTCTTTGTGAACAGCTTGCTGCATTGTAGAGAGAAGGATGGAAGTGGGAGAGGATTTACCCACATAGAGTTATTTAGAATAATTTTGATCCCAAGAAATGACAGGTAGTTTTGAGCTTTCTTTTGAAATGTTAGGGCAGAGGCATAGTAGATGGTCTATATCGAACCATTTAAATTATTCTTTTTTATATTGACAGTCTCTTAGAATGAAATTGAGTAAATAGATACTTCCTTTAAAGTTGTGTCTCAACTCCCTTTCCTACTCATAAGAACAAAGAAATTGGCTAGCGCCGGAATAATTCAGAGTTATCTAAAACAGCGATTTTTGAGTCCACATCAGGATATTTTTAACAGACATTCCTCATAACATTTACTAAAGCTGGTACCCGACCTAATCCCTTGGGACCCAGGAAGACATGTTTCCTCATGGTGCTTAAATAACTCTTCAGGAAAAAGCGCTCTGTCTCTTTGGAAGTATTTAAAGAATATTTCAGAACTACATTATGCACTTTAGGATTGAATCAATTCCCATTATGTATAGCCTAGATTTCCTGGAAAGCAAACACCAGCTTGAGCGGCTAAGATGCTTAGATATTTACTCAGCCTAACCATTTTTATACCAGTTAAATTTTCCAATTCATTACATTCTTGTGCTCACATAATCCACTTTCATACTCACTGGTAAGGACTCACTGGAAGCCTAAATGTCTGGATTAGCAGATTCAGGGGATGTCACACCACTTTTCTATGGATCATTCATTTATGGATGGTAATCTTCATCAAAAGGAAAACACCAAGTTTTTATCTTTTTAGTGCTATTAAATAGCAATCCACTGAATAACTACAAGCTTTCCCCTTTTCATTTTTAGTAAAGAGACCAGCACTATTGATTATTTAATGATTAATCTTGTCCTTTCTCATTTAAAAGTTTATAATATATTTAATATTCAAGTATTATTGGGCAGGTTATTACTTTGTAAGGGGTGTAACTATCTACTATATTGTTTTGTACACCTGAAAATAAATTAATAATAAAACACAATTATAGAATTAATTTTATAGCAGCAGTGTATAATTTTTATTTACCTCCAAGGAAACCTTAAAATCAAGCATTTGTCATTTTTAGAATTCTAAAGTATTATGTAATTAACACTATTCTGTTATTTTATTAAGTAAGGATTTCTATTTGGAATTGCACATTCAAAAATTATAGTACAGCTCATGTTTCCACATAACTGTGGACATCTTTTATTATATTTCATGTCTTAAAGATTTTTGTTGTTCTGAAGGTTTCTGCTTTCTTAAAAACTTCTATTCAAAACGTTGCCACCAATCTGTTATAATATGTGTTGTGGTATTTCTCAATTATCTATACAAATGAAATTGAGCTTAAGTGTGAAGTGGGCAGTTATGCCATAGCACAGACAGTATGTGACTCTTCCCATCCTTTAATTTGGTTAAGTTTTTCTCTAGATAAATTAATCAGAGATTTAAATAGGAGATTACATATTATAATAAAATAATTTCTAAAGATTCATAGTTTCTGAATCAAGGAGTTATTGTGCTTTATAAATGACAGCTTATATACCATGGCTGTTCCTGTAGAGAAAAGGAAGAAATAACTTAAAATACTACATAAACATGTACAGAGTGTGTGATATAAGATCTTGAAGAAAGAAGATCAGTTTACTAATAAAAGAAATTAAAGTTGGGTATCAGAGTGCCTGCCACTAGCTAATTATAAAACCTTAATCATGTCGTCTCTTTTTTTAATTTTTTAAGATTTTTATTAATATATAGCTAACATACAATATTATATGCCCTCTCTATACCCAGTTTTCTAATATGTCAAATAGTGGTATTGGTACTCCTGTTCTCCACCTTCCAGCCACACACATTCCTCACATGTCTTTAGAAAAATAAAACTAGAAAATGTGAAATGCTTTAAAATAATGCACTTAAACGTCATAGCTTCACCTTTCTAATTTTCCAGTAATCCAAAGCAAATATACTCTGCTTTTCAGTTGTCTATACTTTCAAAGTATAGTTAAATGAACACAGATAAGCTTGATGTTTGAAGGGTCTAGTAATAAACTAGGCAAACTTCATGTAATTGTCTTATTAGTCAAAAACAATGGTAATATAGAAAAAGTATGAGTTAAAAAGATGCATTCAAGTTTTGGATCTGGTATTAATTCTTCCTATATAGATTTTCAATGTATTAGAACTTTTGTAGCACCAATTTTCCCATGTGTACAAACAAGAGAAATGGAATAAATAATATCTAGGTCTCTTTCTATCTTTAGACCTTAAGTTAGAGATCTACAAATAGTACTAAATAATAAAAAAAGGACCACAAGATGGCGTTTGTAGCTAATGAGTCCTTTTGCATTTACTCTTTCAGTCGTTTAAGTATTTGCAGTATTTACAAATGTAAATTTATTACTTTTATTCTTCAGAGATATGTAAAAGTAATTTTTAGAAAAATATGCAAATCCTGTTATTTTGAAGTAACTGATATTTGCAAAATTATAAATTGGCAGATGATTCTTAGAAGCTGAATTTAGATTTTTCCAAAAATGAAATTTATGAATAATTTTCAGCTGTTACAAAATAATAGAAGTTGCTTACCTCTAGCAACATCATTTCTAATTTCTTTCTGGATTGATTATATTTCATAATTTTAAAATATGCAGTTCCTGAAAATTTTCATTACTGTTTTGAATCTTAGGTTTAGGTGATAAAAAGCAATTACTAAAATGTTGCACAGCTCACTGCCCTCATATTAGGCATGGCCCACAATTTTTATAATGTAATTTATTCTTCAGTGATACTGGTCTCGTATAGAGATGTTTACATATTTGAGCTTCAGTATTTTCTCAAATGTAGGTGATGTCGTCTGTGCCCATGATCATTTGAAACAGCATTAAAATACTGAGAGGACACTCAGGCATGGTTCTCATTTCAAGTTTATTAAAACAAATGCAATTATCATGATACTGTCTAAAAGGTACTTTTAAATTAGTGGAAAAAACTACAAGCACAACAATTTTTGCCTTAATGTGGAAATTTCTGGTTTTAAAAGAAATATGTGGTAAGGTTTGGCTTTTACCATATTTTATAATAATAGATATCATCATTATGATAGGCAACCTTTGGTTATTTTACTTTATCATCAGAGATATGTAGGTAGTATTTTATTAATTTGACTAATGTGATAATTTGGATAAAACTAAATTTTCTATTAGCTGTTCCATGAACAGGGCCGTAGCATTACCTATGAAGGAGATATTAAACTTTAAGTTGGCGTTAGCACGTGGTGGCTAAGAGCATGGACATTGGATAGGCATAATTTGTGACTTTGAGCTAGGAGACCTTACAGACTTTTATTTATTTCAGTGAGCCTTAGTGTCTTCCTCTATAAAGTGCTAAAAGCAATAGTACCTACATCATAGATCTGCTTATGTGTATATATATAAGCATATACATGTATACATATGTGTATATATGTGTATATATGTATATGTATGTTTACGTGTAATGGAATAAACAAAGATGAAAGAAAAGTCCTAAAAGCAAAATTTAATATTCCTAGTAAAACACTAAAATTATTTTGAAGTTTTCATACTCATAAATACCTTTCTGGAGTCTCAACCAGTTTATCCCTTAATTGACCACTTGTTTCACTTGAGCCTAAAATTTCCAATATAGAAAATAATTTTCAAAGCTACTAGCTAGGTACCGTGTTTCCCAAAAAATAAGACCTAGCTGGGCAATCAGCTCTAATATGTCTTTTGGAGTAAAAATTAATATAAGACCCGGTCTTATATAATACCCGCTATTATATTATATCATAGCATATCTTGTCATGTCATATCATATTATACCTGGTCTTATATAAGACCGGGTCTTATATTAATTTTTGCTCCAAAAGGTGCATTAGAGCTGTTTGTCCGGCTAGGTCTTATTTTTGGGGAAACATGGTAGATAGATAAAATATATGTAAAGTCCTTAACTCAGTGCCTAGCACATAATTGATGTTTCAATAAATGTATACTACTAATAGTAATAGTAATGATTGAGAATATGTCTCGTTTGTTTATAAATATTATCTTTGGAAATTATTTTTAATCATAATTATCTTACAAATATGAAATACTGAGGGGAGAGGTAAAATTTTACCTTTGATGCATTTCCACACTGCGTCAAGCCAAGCAGAGTAAGGCATATTTATAAATTGTATGTGAGCTCATTTGCCAACTTCTTGCCGGCCACAAATTGGCCCCTGGAAACCTTCACTTTTAATTAAAGGATGAAACACAATGGACACACATAGTCCAAGGCCCCTTACGCTGTGAGTGTATAAACAGGCCCAGAGAAAGGAAGAGATTCTCCTGAAGTCACACTGTGGGACAGAATCTGTTCTTATCCCAGCTTGAGAAAAATATTGATTCTTAAATGTGGAAGCTTCCATTGGGGGCTGTATCATATCTATAGAAATACCATTTTGTCCTCATTCTTTCTTTAGAAAACTTGGCCCCATCTGCTGGTCGATGACTACCCACTTAGGAGAACTGGAGAGACACATACCTTTCCTAATGGCACAATATCATGACCACTTTTGCTGAAGTAGCGATAGATTTACTTTCAAAACTAATTTTGGAATTAACACTTATTTTCGAAGTATTCTCTCTGTGTACTTGAGAAGTTTTTAAGTATGTGTGTTGGAACAAAAAGGCTTTTCTTTACCTGTTGGTCTGCTTCCCCTAGCTCTGGCTCAGCTTTGTTCCCCAGCCCTGCCTTTCAAAGAGAAGCTCCAGTTTTTAGCCTTTGGCTCCCTTACCTGGGGAAAATGTGCACTGATTCTCAATTAATGAGGATTTGTGATAAACTTGCTTTCTGGCCACCCAACATCCTGCCTAATAGCACGTACAGCTTCTTTACTGGCCTACTTTTACTGCAGTGAGAAACACAGGACACTGGAAAAGAGTACTGGATTCTGTGGGTCACAGAATTTTAACTATAAGATACAATTACTTGATTTTGTCAAAGTATTGTAACAAATAAAATTATACGGAAAATTATGACACATTATTCAAAAGTGGAATACCTGTTGTTGATTCTCTGATGATTATACAAGAATCTAAAACTAAGATGAGCTGATGGATACTATGAAAGGTCAGACCAAGAGTAATGCTGATACTTTCAACTGTTAATCAAATTTTGATAGATTTTGGCTTGTTTCACTAATTGTAATGGTTTAAAAGTGGAAAAAATGAATTCCTTGATAGAAAGCAATGAGAAACCAAATAACAGAAATACCTTTTTAAATATATATATAATTTTCAATTGTAAGCAAGTCTCACACTAAGTTTTGAGATTTTTTTTGTTGTTTTGATGATTCTTTGTATCCTCTAATTATCGCAATCCTGGACAAAATAGATACTGAACTAAGTTGTTTAACTACATGGTATATACACAGTCCATTCCTTGAGGTTTACTTAGTTTGTTCATCCTCAGAAAATAGCAAGAAAGAGTAAAGAGATTTAAAGAATGTTAGAAATTATATTACTTTAAATAGATTTATGTATATTAACTGGATAAATGTGCAACATAACAGGTAATGGTTTAATATTAAATATTGGCGTGAGGGGGTAAGTAATATATTTATTTAATTAAAAAAATCTATCAAAATTCCCAAAGAGGTCTGGCAGCATAAGGAACTACACAGTTCAGGGTCAAATCCTCAGCTTTGTATGCCTAGAAACCTGATTGGTCAACAACCTGAGTGGGGATCAGGCCTTTATGGCAAAACTTAACAAGTTTAGAGCGCAATAGAAGCCAGGATATCAACTGATGAATATTCAGGTTGAAAAATGAAGTTTTTATGATGACCAGCATATTTGCATCAGTAATTCAATACATTCCTTCTCTGCAGTCATCTGCATTTACTATTTACTGTATGCCTGGCATGTATTAACTCAGTCATCTTTGAAGGGTATGTGTGCTCCTGGAAATACAAAGAATTTCCACATACTCAATTCACATATATAGTGTTTCCTCAAGTTTGATCAGCCCAGTGTTCCTGCAGTCATGTACTTGCTTATGCCTCCTTCCAAGATAGTCCTTCCTCAACCATGTAAAAGAATGGTATCTCATCTTGATGGCCCAGTGACTTATTGAATGTACCCTGGTGGTCATTCAAGAGATTGGTTCTTCTCCATTTGTTGATAAATAAATACTGGCTATGCCACTTAACAGATTTGTAATATCACAAACGTACTTAACTTTTTGAGCCTCAGCTTTCTTATCTGTAAAATAAGATTCATAACAGTCATTATGAGGTTTAAAGGAGGTAATATGTAATAAAGCAACCATTATAATGCCTGACCAAGTATTCATATTGATATATAGCACTTGTCATGTTATTTCTGTTGTTTTTCTATGCTAATGTTCTATAATCTGTATTTCAAATCACATAAATTATTTTTCTGCCTTTAGTGTGGTGGATGGTAAAGAGATAGTTAAGTACTAGCTAATTTGTCTCCTTTACTATGTTTCATTGTCCCTTTTAAGATTTACTTTAGAAATGAAAATGTTAATTCAAACTACTAATCAGCAGAGATAGCTACATTTTCCTTAGACGTTTATTAAACTAGGATAGTTGAAGCAGAATATGACTGAAAGAAGTTTCTTCATTTGAGAATTAATGCCATCTTTGTTGCATTTTGGATTGCTTATTTGACAGGAATTCTAAATAGAGCAGGCTGCTCAAAATTTCATTTTGAATTTTACCTTGAGGACGTTCAGAAGTTTATTTAAATGACAGTTTGGCAGAATTATCAAAAAGGTATGATATCTCCTGAAAGCAGTAATTGCTTTGGGCTGCCCTGCAGGGTTATCAAATAGTAATAGATTGTATATGGATGTGCAGAGTTGGCCAGAGAGCTCTAGTAGAAATGAGCTTCACAGGGGAAACGGGGTTCTCCCCGAGTGGGAAGTATGGTCCTGCTATCAGCCCTTCAGTCCCAGTTAATAGTTTTTGTTTGTTTGTTTTGTTTTATAAAAATTGTGGATAGATTTTTAAAGGTTATTTGTATTTTGGTATTTTTATATTTCCTTTTTTATATTTAAATTTTGGTGGAGACTTTTGAGTATCTATAAAGCTGAGTTTTAATATTTTCTCCCATTGGCATTGGGAAAAAAATACTAACAACGGCTAATAGTTAATGCATGTCTGCATATGAGTTTAACTGTAGATTTTTTGTGGATGTTCTTCCTCAGGTTGTAGAAGTTCTGTTCTTTTCCTCACTTGCTGAGATTATTTTTTTTCACTTGAAATGGACATTGTAATTTGAGAAATGCCTTTTCTGTGTCTATTGAGATGATATTATAGTTAATGCAGTCAATTACAATGATTGGTATTTGAATGTTGATCCAATCTTCATTCCTGGGCTAAACTCCATTTGGTCATAATGTATAGTTCTTTCTATAGATTGCTGGATTTGATTTGCCAAAAATTTTTTTAAGAATTTTTATATGTATGTTTATGAGGGGTATTTGTTTGTAGTTTTCTTATCTTGTAATAACTTTGTTTTGGTAAGTTGGAATCAGTTCTATGTCTTCAATTTTCTGGTAGAGTCTGTGTAGAATTAATATGATTTCTTCCTTAAATATTTGATAGAATTCACTACGGAAGCCATTTGGACCTCGAGTTTTCTTTGTGGGAAGATACTTAACAACAAATTCAAATTCATTGGGTTATCTGTTTTTTTCTGGAGTAACTTTTGGTTGTTTGTGTCTTTCAGAAAATTGATCCTTTTCATTTAACTTGTTAAATGTATATGTATAAAGTTTTTCATATTTTCTTTTTTTTCCTACAATAGAATTTGAAATAATGTGACCCCTCAGATTCCTAACAGTTGGTACTTTGTGTCATTCTTCTTTTATGATCAGTCTGGCTAAAAGATTATCAATTTTATGAATCCTCTTAAAGATCTAACATTTGGATTCATTAATTTTTCTGTATATTTTTTTTCTTTTCTCTTGCATTCTCTGACCTTTTCTGGGTTTTTCTTTTCTGCTTACTTTGGGTTTAATTTGTTCTTCTTTCTTAGTTATAAGATGGAAATTGAAGTCATTTATTTAAGAGCTTTCTTCTGTTCCAACGTAGGCATTTAGTACTACGTATAAATTTCTCTCTCTGTTCTTCTTTAGTGCTATTACAAAATTTTTAATATGTTGTGTTTTTTCATTCAGTTCAAAGCACATCTAAATTTCTTTTTGATTTCTCCTTTGACAAAGACTGTTATTTATAAGTGTCCTGTTTAGATTTCAAATATTTGGGGATTTTTCAGATATCATTCTATTACTAATTTCTAATTTAATTCCATTAAGTCTAGAGAATAAACTTTATATGACTTAACTCTTTTTAAATGTATTGAGACTTTTTGTATAGCCTGAAATATGGTCTATTTTGGTTAATGTTGTAGGTGCATATGAAAAAATATGTATTCTCCTTTGTTCTATAAGTATCAATTAGCCCAAGCTGATTGATGGTGGACTTCAAATCTTCTATATCATTGCTGATTTTCTGTCCACATGTTCTATCAATTCCTTAAGAGAGATGTGTATCAAAATCTGTTATAGTTGTGGTTTTGTTTTCTCCTTGTATTTCTGTCCATTTGTTTCATATATTTTTAATGCTCTCATTATGTGTGTAAATATTTTGTTATGTCCTCCAGATGAATTGACCCCTTTGACATTATGAAATGACTTTTATCTCAGATAATAATCTTTGCTCTGAAATGTACTTTGTCTGAGATTAATATAGCCACTCTAGCTTTCTTTTGACATGCGTTAAGTGATAATATATATATATATATATATATATATATATATATATATATATATCATCCTTTTAATTTTAACTTCCTTATGGCTTTGTATTTAAAGTGTGTTTCTTATAAACAGAATATATTTTTTATGTTTTATTTAATAGGACAGTCTGTGTTTATTACTGGAGTATTTAGGCTGACATTTAAATTGATTATTTATGTGGTTAGATTTGAGTCTATTGTCTTGCTGTTTGTTCCCTATGTTCATCAATGTTCTATCTGTTCTTTGATCCCATTTTCCTAGTTATGCCTTCTTTTGGATTAATAGACAATTTTGCATGATTTCATTTTAGATCTTTTGTAGGTATATTAGGTATAACTCTTTGTTTTATGATTTTAGTGGTTACTTTTAGGTTTATTGTATGTACCGTATAGTCTGCCTTCAAGTAATATACCACTTCACCTATCATTTAAGAACCTACAATTATATTCTTCTGTTTCTTTCTTCTGGACTTTCTGCTCCTTTTGTTATATATTATACCTATATGGTAAGCCAAATAAGATCTTGTTATAATTTTAATTAGCCACTTATATTGTAAATAAATTGAAGTAATAAAAAATGTATAGTATATGTACCCATGTACCATATCTAGTGCTCTTCATTGCTTTGTATGGATTCATCTTTCTATCTGGTCTCTTTTTGTTTTTCTGCCTAATAGACTCTTTTTTAGACAAAGAAACATTTAGTTTGGTCTGTTGGTGATAAATTGTGTAGCTTTTGAAAGTCTGAAAACATCTTCATTCTACTTTTGTTTTGGAGGATATTTTTGTTGGGCATAGAATTCTAGATTGACAGTAGTTTTTCTTTCACCACTTTAAAAATATTGCTCTACTGTCTTCTCACTTACATTATTTTGGATGAGAAATACTATCATCCTTATCTTACTTCCTCTATGTATAACATATAAACTATTAAAATTATTCTGTAGATAAACTTTGTGCAGATAACTGAGACTAGGGTATTAGGAGAGTCAGCCCTAGGCAAAGTCATGACTTAGGATACATTTATGTTTGTATGTTCCCACCATCTGCAGTCCTTTCTGATTCTTTATCATTTTCTGTGGCCCATTAATGACCAACTCTCACCTTAATGACCAACTCTCACCACCTAATCCCAATAGACCATCATAATATAATAATTGCTAATTTTTTGAGCACTTGCTTTGTGCCAGGCATTCTGCATAGAGATTTATACAGATTATATTAATTTAATTTTCACAATTGCTTTAGTGGTAAGCACTATCATTAATTTATAGCTGAAGAAACTATAATAGAGATCAATAAACTTGTGTGTACTCAAACTTGATGTAGTGGGATTCAAATCTGATTAAGGCATGGTTGTATCACCACTCCTCTGTCTAGATGCTTAACACATACCTCCTCAGATCCAAATGATCCATCTTTTCCTGTATAACTTGGAGCTATTTTCTGTCCTGACAGAGGAGTAATAGTGGATTATTTCAGCAAACTAATCAATGCTAATCTTTTAACGTTCTATGTTTTCCCCTTATTGATAAAGAGTTTCCTTCATTAACAACTAAAATATGTAGAACATGACAAGGATTCTGTCAAGCTGATGGGAGAGCAGGTTAGGGCAGATTGCTGTAGAAACAGATATGTAAGAATCTAGTCATCCTTTTAACATTGTTGGTCTCCCCATGATGTGTTTCCATTATTCAGTGCCTTGCTACCTGGGAATCCTTCCTTACATCACAGACCGACCTCCACTGGGAAGAAGCCTCTGAAGATAAAATTTAATACCATTAAGGACATCTGTGTGATCTTTGGGAGATAGCATCTATTAACCAAAGTTATTCTTTATGGATGGGCCATATCCTTTATAAAGTGGATGAAAAATGTTTCACAATATCTGGAAAACCAGCAACTTGAGACTCAGGTATTCCAGATCATTGATAATTGATATGAATTGGGATATATGTCTATATATATATATATATATATATATATATATATATATATATATATACACACATATATAAAAATATGTGTGTATATATACATTAGCTTAGTTTTAATTATGTTCTCAAATTTATATGCCAATAATTACATATAGAAAATTTTTTCCTAAATATTTGTCTGTGGAACATGTCATTTTAAATATATTGTAAAGATTCAGTTTTAATAAAATGTTTAATATGAAATGACTGACTGTGGTGAGTTCTTTTTCTACAAGTAGCTCAAGCCTCTGAATCAGACTCTAATTTGAATTCAGCATATAGTAACAAGTATATTATGCCTTCATCTATATTTCATCATAATTTTTTCTGACATTAGGAATTTGAAGTAAATATAAAAAAGCTTTAATATTATTAAATATTAATGGTAACTGTTTAAAAGTTGGTTTGTTAAAAGTTAAGTAATTGTTTTCCACAATTTAAAAACAAAGTTACCAAGATAAATTTAAATTATTATTTGAGTTATTAGCTAGAAATTTTTATACAACCACATTCCTACTAGTAAATTGTTTTTGGTGTTTTTTACAGTCTTCACAACTCACATCTAGCTTTTACTTTTAACGTATACAGTGTTTATCGAATTTATTCTCCCACTTATTTATTAAATGTCTACTATTTGTAAGGCACAATTGTAGGTTCTTACGATCTATAGTGATAAAAAAGACACTACACTCACTTCATTCCTGAGGCTTACCTTTTAGAAATATTGATCATACAAAGTGATTTTTTATTCATTTTATGGCTACATTTAAAAACCGAATATGTTGGTTATTTAATATTTGCTAATTTTTGGAAATAAATATTTGTGAAGAATGAGTAAAGTTTGAGGTATTGGGTCATGCATGTTACATTACATGAATGACTTTAAGTTATCATCTGGGTATTAGCACTTAAATGAGTGTCACACATAATAAAACTAGACATAAAAATTTTTAACTAAATCAAGAAATACACAAGCATATATATAAATGTAAAACTAAACATTTTTCTTAAATACTGGCATGTATAATTTTCATACCATTTGCAGTAAAGAATCTAGTTCCATTTTCAGTGTTTGACTTAGGGCTTTTAAGCCTCACCTCTCTCTTTTCCTCTCCTGAGCCACATTTGGACAAGGTGCTGAGAAAACCAGAGTGCTCCCTCATTGGGCACTCAGAGGTAGTTGAAACCATACAACCCCCTCTATGCATGCAGTTTTTCATCACCCCAAAAAGACACCCCATGCCTTTTGTTTATCACTCCCTGCTCCCTTCACCATCTCCTCAGGCCTAAGGAACCACTAGTTCACTTTCTGTCTCTATTTGCCCATCTAGGTTTGCCTGTTCTAGATATTTCATATTAATTAAATTATGTAATATGTGATCTTTTGTGACTGGCTTCTTTCACTTAACATAACGTTTTCAAGGTTCATTCTTGTTGCAGCATTTGTGAGTACTTTATTCCTTTTCATAGCCCAAAACATTCCATTATATGGATATAAGACATTTTGTTTATCCATTATATTTGTTTATCCTTTCATTGATAGACATTTGGGTTGTTTTCAACTCTGGCTATTATGAATAATGCTGCTATAAAAGTTGGTGTGTACATTTTTGTGTGAAGATATGTTTTCATTTCTCCTGGTCCTATACCTAGCAGTGAAATTGCTGGGTCATATCACAACTATGTTAAACCATTTAAAGAGCTGCCAGACTGTTTTCTAAAGTGGTCGCACCATTTTATATTCTTACCAGTAGTGTATAAGGGAGCTGATTTATCCACATCCTCCAATGCTTGTTATTTTCTGGGTTTTTTGTTTTGTTTTGTTTTGTTTTTTCATTATTATAGCTATCCTAGTGGATGAAGTGATATCTCATTGTTGTTTTGATTTGCATTTCCTGTTGCATCTTTTCATGTGCTTATTGGCCATTTGTATAGATTTCTTTGGAGACATGTCTATTTTTAAAGTTAGGTTGTCTTTTTATTATTGAGTTGTAAGAGTTATTTATACGCATATATTCTCAATACAAATCCCTTATTAGATTATGATTTGCAAATATTTCTTTTCACTTTAATAATGTACTTTGAAGCATAGAATTTTTAATTTTGGTGAAGTTCAGTGTATCTAATTTTTCTTTTGTTGTGTATGCATTTGGTGTTATATCTAAAAATCCAGTGCCAAATCTGAGGTTATGCAAATTTACCCATTTTTCTTCTAAGAGTTTTAACTTTTAGATGTAGGACTTTGACCCACATTGAGTTAACTAGTGTATATTATGTGAGGGAAGGGCCCAATTACATTGTTTTACATGAGGCTATCCACTTGTCCCAGCACTATTTGTTGAAGAGACTATGTCTTATAATTTTCACCACTACGGAACGGGTCCTTGGAGCTTCTTATGTTGTCATCCTGGAAGTGGACCTCCTGATATAGCTTTCTTGAACTGGTTGTGATATGTGCTGTGATGGTTATTGATAGGAATATAAAATGTGATTGTTGGATACGTCATCATAAAAAGCTTGTTAACAAGAGCAAAATAACATATTTGACTTTTGCTGAAAAGAAAGATCTATCCTAAAGTTCATATGCGTTTTTAATTCAACACATGCCTTCTTTCAATAACTGCTTCCCAAAATACAGATTTCCTACTGTTCAGTTAGTTTTCTCTCAAGCATAGTTATAAACTAATCAAGAAAACTGTTCTAATTTTTATTTAAAAACCAAATGTAGGGTTACAGCTACGGGAACCATAAACAGCCTAACTTCAGAGAGAAATGAAAGTTGTCTGGATACAGATTCTTTCTGGCAACACAATTCTGTATGTAGTTTATAAATATAGAAATAATGTTCCTGTGTATTTAATAATGACTTTGGATAAACTCTTAGGGTCATTAGAGGTAGAATTAAATTCTGAGCATACTATTAAAAAATAAAAAAAAGTATTTTAGCCTTTAAAATTCTGAGCTTGTTAGTTAAGTATTATAGGCCTCAATTTCCCATCTATGGAAAGGGGAAATTAATCTGCCCGCTCTACATTGCTGGGAAGCATAAGAACAAATTATACACTGCTGACTTTGACTACTTACTTTGACTAAAAAAAAATAAGTATTAAATTAAATCTACATCAGCTTCTCTTGTCCCCACCCCATACTTGAAACTTCCAGACCATCCATGAATTCAGAGCTAAAATAAGCTAACGGTTATTTACTAAGATATATTAAGTAAGATTCAGAATATGATGCGTATGTGTCAGTATATATAGATATAGGTACATATTTAAGTTAATATTTATGTACACGGGTCTGTATGTGCAGGTATGGTGTGTGAATGTGTAGTAATTAGTGGAAACACATGAATTAGAAATCACTGGAATATAAAGCCAACTGCACGCCCACTACTGTTTATCGTCCTCCCTTCTTCTCATGCATTACAATTCCCTCAGCTTGGAAAATGTATTTCTGTTCGTGTTCGTAAGGTTATTGGACAATGAGATCCTTTCAAATGGGACAACTGTGTGTGTGTGTGTGTGTGTGTGTGTGTGTGTGTGTGTGTGTGTGTGACCACATTAGCTGGTATAACTGTTTAAGGCCATAATTACATCTGTTCCAAAGGGAAAAATTGAACTTCCACAGTTCCTGTTTATATTTCTCTTAATGTAAGTCATGGAAATTGAAGAGATAGCTTGTATTTTTTTATTCTAAAATGTGAGTTAGGTAAGATCTGATCTTTTGGTAAGATCAGAAGAACAATGCTTTCTTATTTTAAGGCAAATCATCTAAGAACATGCAATTTAAATAGCTTATCAGAGCTGGTTAAATGAGGCATTTGGTAATTATGCATAAAAGATTTTCTCTTCTTACTTGAAGTATTATGAATACTGATTTTAAGATTAAATTATTATTGCTTTTAAGTGGTTTATTTGAACAATCAGAGATTCTAAAATCTTTTAAAACTCTTTACATTCAAATATCACCATCCATGCATCCACTCATGCAGTAATTCACTAATTCCACAAATATTACACTGCTAATAGGTGCCAGACACCATCATCTGTGCTGCTGTAAACAATAATGGTAAATAAAATAAACATAACCTGCCTCAGTAAGCTAAAGGTCTCATGAGGAGACAGGCATCATACCTAAATAGTAAATAAAGTTCACTTAATGCATGCATTCATCTCGAGGACTGCCATAATAAAGAACCAAAACTAGGTAGGTGGCTTAAAACAACAGAATTGTCTCAGTTTTGGAGGCTAGAAGTCTGAAATCAAAGTACCAACAGGACCATCTTCTCCTTGATGACTCCTTGATGCTCTTCTAGCTTCTTGGGTTTGCTGGCAATCCTTGGTGTTCCTTGATTTGTAATGCATCACTCCAGTCACATGGCTGTCTTCTCCCTATGTGTATTCACATCATCTTCCTTCTATGAGTGTCTGTCTGTCTTTGTGTCCATATTTCCTCTTTTCACAAGGACACTAATCATAATGGATTAGGGCCTACCCGTGACCTCATTTTAACATGATTACCTCTGTAAAGACCCTGTTTTAAAATAAGGGCACATTATGAAATACTGGGGGTTAGGACTTCAACATACTGTCTTTGAGGGGACATAGTTTTCAATAACAATGCATAATTACAAGTTGTGACAAAGCTGTAATGTAGTGAGACCACTAACAGAGAATAACATGAAGCATCTATTTTAAACTGAGTAAACATGGAAGGACTACTGAGGACCTAGAAAATACGAATTAACCAAACATACAAAACGAAGTAGATTGGAGCTAAGTGAAACCGCACCTGCAAAGGTCCTGAGGTGGAAAAAAAAGCTTGATGCACAGGAAGACATGAAAGGCAGATGTCTAGAGTATAGTGAATGAGAGAAAAGGTGTCCCAAGATAAGATGTTTAACTTAATGAGATTTTTTTTAAATTGTGAACAAGTAAATTATAAGAACTTGACTGAGTTCAAGTTGTATGAGTACCTTATATTTTTTGGATATTAACCTGTTATCAGATATGTGGTTTGCAAATGTCTCCTATTCCATAGGTTGCCTTTTCATTTTGTTATGGTTTCCTTTGCTGTGCAGAAGCTTTTTAGCTTGATATAATCCCACTTATTTGTTTCTTCTTTGATGTCTGCTCCAAAAAATCATTGCCAAGACCAATGTCAATGAATGTACCTTTACATTTTCACCAGGAATTTTACTGTTTCAGGTTTTACCTTCAAGTCTTTAATCCATTTTGAGTTGATTTTTGTGTGTGGTATAAGGTAGGGGTCCAGTTTCACTCTTTTGCACATGGTTGTCCAGTGTTCCCAATACCACTTATTGAAGAGACTGTCCCTTTCTGGTTGTATTTTCTTGGCTCCTTTGTCAAAAATTAATAGACCATATACAAGGTGTGACAATTAAGTTCGCGAACTCATCCTAGAAAAAGTGCTCCATACCTCATTGCTGAATATCACTATGGTCACCTTAGAAGCACTCCCCTTGGGAAGCTATGCACTGACCCCAGCACCTAGTCCACCCTTCAAAGCAATTTTGGAACTCTTTTTGTGGAATGGCTATCAGAGCTGTCCCCGTATTACCCTTGATGTCCTGAATGTCATCAAAATGTCTTCCTTTCAATATTTCCTTTATCTTCGGGTAAAGAAAGCAATCATTGGGGGCCAATACAGTTATTTGTTTACTGGCTAAAAACTCCCTCCCAAACAGTGTCACGTGAGTTGATGCATTGTCGTGATGCAAGAGCCATGAATTGATGGCAAAAAGTTCAGGTCGTCTAACTTTTTCATGTAGCCTTTTGAGCAGTTCCAAATAGTAAACTTGGTTAACTCTTTATCCAATTGGTACGAATTCATAATGAATAATCCATCTGATATCAAAAAAGGTTAGCAACAGTGTTGCAACAAGTTCATGAACTTAATTGTCTGACCTCATATGCATGAGTTTAAAGGTTTATTATGATGTCATGTCCCACTGTTCCTGAAGTCTGCTTGTCTACATCATCCTGGGAATAATACAGTCACAGTAATAATATAGTCACAATAATAATTATTATTCTGTAATTCTCTGCCTCATATTCTCCTATTTTGTGCTACTTCAAAGCATTAGAGAAAATATAGTTATCCTGTGCGTAACAAACTGAAATTACATTTGAATCAGAGGCTGGGAGGTTAATAAGAATTTGCTTATTAAGTAGTACAGATTAGAGATTACTGAACTTTCAAAGTGATGGCAGTAGAGATTTGAAAGGAGTTGCTAAAATGTTAGGGGAAAAACAGAATTTTCTTTTGAAAGCTAAGGACAGTTTCAGGATAAATAAAATAAACAGAAGTGAATTTCTTCAGAGGCAACATACAAGGGATGGACCTACTTAACCTGGCAATTAGGAAATCAGTGCTAATTGGAATATGTAGCTTTGCTTATATCTCAATGGCCAAAATTTACTACAAGTCAATGGCTAGTTACATATCATAACTAGCTTCAAGGAAAACTGGAGAATTTAATATTTATTTGTATACAGCTTCCACTGAATAAAATCAGTGTTCCATTACTAAGAAAAAGGAAAAAAATAGACATGGGATGCATAACTAGTTGCATGAGCAATGAGTCAGAACCTTGGGTGGACAGTCTAAAAATTCCATTTCTCATCATCGTGAGTCCACTGCAATGAACTGCAGACTAAGTATCATGAGATGTCATCAAGCCTGATCTCAGACTTCACACCTGGTCCAGAGCCACTTTTGCAGAACTTGTAGATTCTTTCTTCATTGTTTGTTTCTTCTAAATTATCCTTGTAGAAACTTAATTTTGCTTTTGGAAATTCTTTATTATAAAATAGGATATTCCTTAGAGTAACATCACAGTAACTCTCACTTTTCGTTTCCACCTTCCTGTTTCCCTCTTTATTTTCTTCCTTTCTTACACTCATTCCTTATCTTGGTGTTTCATGTTCCTATATATTTTTGTTATATTGGAATACCTCCCACATTAAGGAATTCAGATTCTAACATTTCAAGAAAGGGAAAATTGTACTAAAATCAATATATTTTGGAGGAAAAACTTTTTGTTTAATTATTATATCAAAGAGCTCAAGATGGCTTGATGGTATCATTTACATTTTTCAGTGAACTTTAAAGGGCTAAAATGGAAAATGAAAGCCAAAGAACTATAATTATCCACTTCTAAACTTTAAGATCAAAAATACGTAATAGCTTCATTTTCTTTTTTCACAAAGGTCTTATGCTGATCCTTTTTCTCTAACATATAAGATTAGTTGAGTGCTCCTTTAGAGATACGTGATGAACATCATGAAGACTTTCATTTAGGGGGTCAGTATTTTTCCTTCTAAGACAAGGCTACAAATACTAGACATTTTTTTGGTAAGTAATTCCTTTCAGAGAAAAAAGTTCACAAAACTCTGCTCTAACAAGTGAATTAAAATCTTTTCATCTGAGAAACATAAAGTATTTTATATTCATAACATAGACTCCTAAAAGCTGTAAGTGACTATGGAGATAACCTAACTTAGTCAGTCCCTGAGTTTACAAAGAAATTGTGGGCCCTTACTCAGCACTAGAGTCACAGCGTGTGACCTATGCCGTCACACCGGATCCTGTGCTTAGAAGGGTCCAACACTTGTTTAATGCTTTGCTGTCACTATCTTGGAAGTCTATACTTTTTGAACAAGGGGCCTCAGATTTTCGTTTTGCACTGGGCCCCACAAATTATATAGTGGGTCCTGGTCTCAGTTATTTGAAAACAGAGTCAGAATTAGAGTTGTTCATCTCTTCTCTCCCTACTCTCATCTCCTTAACCAAATATTGTTTTAAGTGAATCTTCTTTCTTCTTTTCAATAACTTCCTTCCCAATATACAGTATCTTGCTACCTTTACTGAACATAATATACAAACACTGAATGCCACCTACCTTACTTACATCAAGTAACTGACTGGCTAGTGGGAGGAAAGAGGTGAGAAGTTTCTTTACCTAGAATTCTCTGGCTATATACAGGAGCGCTCTGCTATGGTACCTTTGGTTCTTATTCTTCAGCACAGGTTCAGTGCAAAATACTCATCCAAAAAACAAAAACAAAAAATGCTTCTAAAATTGAGAAACTTGATTTCTATGTAAAATTAAATTAAATTTAAAACTTTAGTATTGTTATAATTTTTAAAGCAATTTTTACTTATCATCTTGATGTACCTGTATGAGGCAGGGAAGGAGAAGCTTAATTAGAAATTAAAAGTCTCCAGTATCTGGGAAATACATATTCATAGATTTACATATTATATATTATATGTATGACATATAACAATTTAGGGAGGGATAATGCCTAATTTGTTTTTTCTGATATAAATTTTCCCTCCTTCCCACTTTGTATTGATGACTTTCTACATTTACTTTCTGAGTGAAGATGCTTCTCTTCTTTAGCTGCTTTCTATCCATTTGAGTCAGTTACAGCCTAACCATTATTAAGCTGAAGAGTTTTCTAAGGAAACATTTCCCAAATCTCCTAAACAGAACCCTTTCCTCAGAAGGAAGAAAAATGTGTCAAGTTGTCCTGCTCTGAGGTGAAGAGAGCACTGACCACCCTACTCCTGAAATGGTTCAGAGACTCCGGGGCAGTCTGTGCTCACTTTTTACATTGTTGTCAGGCAGGTAAGCCTCAGTTTCAGCACAGGGGCCAGCTTGAGCTGCTAAGTCAGTGGAAGTTTTCAAGATTTGCCTCATAAAGTAAAAAATTTCTCAAAAATATTCTCACAGATTTGTGTCACTCAAGAAATAAAGGCCCATGTTTGTTTTCCCCTTTAAACATAGAGAAATTATTTCCTTCTAAGGCCTGGTAAACTTAGGTATTAATTCGTTTGACAATCCCTGAAGAGACCGATCAATAACTGTATCACCATTCATTAATTATTGACCACTTAGTATGCTGAATATGATCTAATCCTCAGGAGTACCTAACATCTAGTTAGGCAGATAAGAGAAGTAGTCACTCTCTTAACTAATGGTTAAGAGTGAGGGCTCTGAGGTTAAGATCTGGATTTGAATCAGTCATTTATCTGTGGGACCTTGGGCATATTAACTAATTTTTCTGAGTGTCAGCATGTTTTAGTTTTTTCTTTTCTATAAAAATAATATATCAGTTTACTAGGGCAGCAATAACAAAATACCACAGACTGGATAGATTAAACAACAGAAATTTATTTTCTCACAAATCTGGAGGCTACATTGTTCTTTGAGAACAATGGGGAAACCAGTATGGCTGGAGCACAGTGAGTGAAAGAGGGGAGTAGTGCTGGGGATGAGATTGGAGAGGTCATAGGTGGCTGACCATGGGGGGCTTTGCAAGCCAAAGTAAGCACTTTAGGTTTTATTGTTAGATAAAAGGTGAATCGTTGGAGAGTTCTAAGCAGAGAAGAGATAGGTTCTTACTCATTTTTTAGAGAGGTGCCCTATGAGACAACTGCTGTAGTATATTGAGAGGTGAGGGTGGCATATTGAGAAGTGGACAGGTGCTGCATAAAACTGATATAGCCTCTGCCTCCCTATACTAATTATGTTAAATTATTTTTAAATTGAAAATTGAAAAGATGTTTTAAAATTTGCTTTTCCTTAAAATTATCATGAAATCACATTATTATGTATTTATGAATTTGCAAAGATTAATGTACATGAAGCAGCCTGGAGTATCAAGACTACTCCAAACATTGTAGCTATTATTGTTATTTAAAATATGCATTAATCTCCATGTTCCAGTTTATGATTTTTGTAGTTTTATTCAATAGTAAGTATCCTTTTAGTATCTATTGATACCAGGCACTCTCATCAGTGATGAAGTTGATGGTGAAACAGATAAATATTATCTCTGATCATAAACATTCACCAGTCTACACATTTCTACAAAGTATGGACACAGGAATGTTAACAATGAAATGCCACTTAGAGGGAAACTTACACTTGAGCTCATTAAAATATGAGAATTTTAAATGAAAATGTTATATAGGGTTTTGCATTTTGGGTTTGTGTTTACATTACATTCAGATAGATTTACTCTATTTTAAAGCTTGCTATTAGACACTATTATAATATTTAGTCTAGAGCAAATATGACTATATGCTATGTAACATTCAGTGTCCTCCTTTTAGGATAAAGTGGTCTTCTCCTTGATGGGGTTAATTGTATAATACAGAAATGTTATAAATAATCAGATAAAGAAAGAAACTTTGTCACAGACTTGCAAAGTTAATGTATTCCTTTTAACTTTCAGAAATTGTGCATAAAAGTAGATAACAAAGAGTCAAATGTATAATCTTGTTGTGAGTGGGTGGTTATACATTGAGATATCTGACACCCAGTTGTTAGAAGATCGGAAAAATGCAGAGCCCAACTAAAAGACTAATTGTGTTTTGTGTCACGTATAACACAGGAGTGAAAGAGAGGCACACTGTGCGGGAAAAACACTCTTTTTGAAGACAGAGAGCCATTTAATTTGCAGCATGTCCAAACAAATCTCAGAGAAAAGAATAAATCTGTTCCATCTTCCCTACCTTCATTCATTAATTTAATAATTCACTCATCAAAAGATCTTTAAAAATAAATAAGATGAAAATAAAATACTGTTTCAACATACATTTCTCCGGTTCTAGTACAAGGAGCAAAGAGACACTTAACATTTAATTGATTCAGTCATTCTCAAACTTTTATCTCTTACTACCTCATTCTCCCTGTTTCAACTGCTACAGTGATCATTCAAGAGTTGTTATCAACTGGGCACATGGCTCCCAGTCCTTTGAATCCAGCTTGTCTGAAGAAAAACAAAAGGGCTGTAAAGAGTGACGAAGAGATGGAGAAAGCCAGCTCACCAGTTCCAGATACTTAAGGGTCACTGCTATCATCAGCACACTGGCTTTGAAGCATCATTGGTGTTACATTTTCAAGCCCGTAACCCTTTGAGAAGCCTGGGGATAAATCTGAAAGAGAACTCGAGTCACACCGTAGTATTCTCATAAAATGTTTTTACATTTGATGTGCGAAAACATGGTTGCCTCAACAACTGTGTAAGCTACAAAAATATTATTTCCATTGTGAACCATGAGTAGAATAAAGGGCTACCAGATCTGAGTGCTCTTCCAGGAAAAACAAATATAAGGAATGGGCACTTCTATTTGATTATGTAATAACAATGGATATTTTCTGACAGATACTGTGTCAAGTACTTTACAGGTGATTGGTCTTTATTTGATATCATGTGACCAAAACAATTATTACATTTTTTTTTTTTCAGATGAAGAAAAGTAAGGCTTGGAGAAGTGAAATCGCTTATACAATCTCACACAACAGTCAGTGTGACTCACAACAAAATGTGCTCTTAACCATGACCCTAAACTGCCCTTTCTATCTAAGACCTTCAGGAGGTTGTTTTAAGCATAAGCCACTTAGTTTGTCCCTGAAGCACAAGATCTACAGTGGTAGAGAGCAGTGGATTTCTCCCCGCAAAATCTCTTAGGACAGGGAGAGAGTGTCAACCCCACAATGTAGAGGAAGAGGCCTTGCTGTCAGCCACAGCCAGTGTCTTTCACCTTTAAAAATCATATTGAGCAGCCAAAGGAGGAAATAACAGTGTCCACAAATTTGATGACCTAACAGATAAGACAGAACTAACAATAGATCTGCTTAGATGGGCTTTTATCTCATCTCTGTGAAGTCGATTGACTTTCTGGAATACCTGCAAAATTAGGGGGTGTATTAGCTGGCTGTTAAAGTATGTCTAGCTCTAAAATTATGCGTCTGTGAGGCATCACATTTCAATTGTAGTTTACCTTATCACTGGCTCCATCTTAGACTATTATTTCCTTTCTAACGGTCAGTTCAGCCTGTATTGTTTATTTCTTAACCAAAACATGCAGAGTTAGGAAAGAAACTAGAATAGTGAAGTTGCAACTGTCAATGCCATTTTAAACTACAATATTTCAAAGAAACTCTGCTGTTTTTCCAAGTTAATCTTTGTCAATCTCTTAATCCACAAAATTACATTCTAAGCAAAAACTTCAATTCTTGCCATTAGGAAGAAGTTTTAAGCAAGCCTGTTGGTACTGTAATGCTTACTGACATTTTAATAACAATAAGTGCTATATATACTTTGTGAATCGAGCATGAAAGTCCTAATCTATTTATTGAATGTCAATTGAGGTTTCTATTTCAGCTTTGCAGTGGTCATTGGGTAAATATTAGGTCAGTTTCTTACTAGTGTATATTTAACTTAGTAAATATGAGTGTTGTGTTTTTGATGCAAACGGGATTATTCTAAATTCTATTTGTGATTTACTCACTCTGTACTATTGTGCAAACAAGGCATACCATAGACTATTTGCAGTCATGACTGTCTTTCCTCATATAACAAAGACAAATAGATCTAAGGAGTTTTAATACTGTTGTAACTTCCAAGTCCCTTGGTGAAAACATTAGAGAAAATGAAAAGATTCACAAATGTTTTCTTAGTGCACTTCAGAACCCATAGTACACAAGACAAGACTGTTATTCCCAGATTGTTTTATGGCTCCATTTACAATCAGTACAACCATTTTTTATTGACTCAGTGAGTCAGTTCAGTAAAACAACCTGTCAGTTTCATATTATATAATGGTCCAATTGATTTAACTGAATTGCTAGGGAATTTGAAACAACCAACCAATCAACTCAGGCAAAGCAGTTAAAGTGATTTTACCTGTATGTACAATCTAAGCGATTGATATGTAGTCCCATAGATTGTTATGTATTATGCATACAATGGTTATGTTTCCTTTATTATAAAATATTTCTATTATTTTATTATATTGTTACCTGTGTATTTTTCTAAAATTAAGTTTACATAGAAACATCCTGAATTTTCAAAAAAGAAAAATATAAAATTAATAATTTTTAGACTAATCTCTATGGACTATTGAGAAGAGCTTTAAGTTAGCAGTGAAAAACAAAATTAACATGTGGCAATTTAACAACTATAGCTTCTGAAGAATAGTATGGAAATGTTATGTTAAGAGTAAATTAAAAAAATAAAGTGCAAAATATTTACTGAAAGCAATGCCCATTAAACAACAACAACAATTTGTGTCAAAGACATTTTTTTTTCCTCTCTGTATAGGTTATTTCACAGAATAATGTTTGAGTCTCCATGATTGCGTGGACACTATAGTTGCTCATTCACTCCTGAGAATGCTGAAGCTACTTACATGTTGTCTTTTATTAGAAGAGTGAATATACTTAGGGATATCCACTTCCTACTAAGGTGGAGAAACTGGGAAAGGAATTACTGCCAAACCTGAAAAAAAAAAAAAGCAAATTAATCTTTGTTGAAGTCTCTTAATCCACAAAATAACCTTCTAAGCCAAAACTTCAATTCTTGCTATTAAGAAGTTTTAAGCAGGCATATTGGTACTGTAATGCTTATTGACATTTCAATGACAAGAAGTGTCATGATATACTTTGTAAATCCAGCATAAATATAGTAATTATTTATTGAATATCGTTTGAGGTTGCTACAAAATATAGGAACCAACAGTTACCAAGACACTGCCATCAGCTAACGTAGAACAGTGGTCTCCAAAAGATGGGGGAGGATAATGTTGTATACCTTATGATTTCCCTAGCTTACTGCCTTGAGAGGGTTTCCAGACCGTAGAATATGGAGACAGAACTCAAGAAGAGTGGAGCCAACACCCTGAGCTGAAGGGACAGAGCTGAGAGTTTGAAGAAAAAAGATGTGTAGTTTACCTCTCCAGACTGCCGGAGAAGAGAACACTGCACAGAAAGAACAGCCCCCTTTATCTTTTTAGCAGAGTGCTGATGAGGGGATGGGTGTGAGGAAACTAACCAAGACTAGGGAAAGACCTACCTAAAGGGATTGAAGATGACAGTGTCTGGCAGTGACACAAGGCTAAAAATAGCCTCTTTGCCCACCAGCCAGACTGGAAAATGTCATGATTTACAGGGCATCAGGTAAAGTTCACTGAAGTGTCTTCATCAATAGTAGAAAATAATTAGTTTTAACTACTTCTCCAGCATTGCCTAACAAATCTTAAAAGCAAAATCTAACAATATCCAAGTAAATTAACTGTGATCCAGGGCAAAGCTCAAGAATATTTATGACAATACAAAAATATCCTGCATCTAACAGAGCAAAGTTCACAATGTCTGGGATTCAATAAAAAATGGTCAAACAGGCAATGTAGCAGAAAAATATAACTCATAATGAAGGGGGGAATCAATCAACTGAAAGCCAGAGTTGACACAGATGTTAAAAATTAGCAAATAAAAACATTAAAATAGTTACCATAACTATATGTTCAACAGTTAAACATTTACATGGAACATATAAAATTAAAGGCAAAAATTGCATTTCCATAAATGCAAACTAAAATGTTTGACATGACTGAATGGAATTAAGGACAAATGCAACATTGCAGATTTAAAAATTAGGAAGCAAAAAGCCTTGGGAATAGAAACTACTAAGTTGAATCATTGAGGTAGGAGAATTTTCTAAAAATGAACAGAGCTTTAGTAAGATAATGGGACAATTTCAAGTGGCTAATATACTTGTAATTGCAGTGCCCAAAGCAAGGAGATAGGGACAGAACAAAAAATTGAAGAAATAAAGGTTGAAATTCTTTCCAAATTTAATGAAATCTATGAATCCCCACAAATCCAAGAATCTTGATGAATCCCAAGCAAACAAAACAAGAACTACAAGTTGCTTCATGATACCATTGTCAAAACTTAGTGATAAAGAAAAAGTTCTTAAAATTATGCATATAAAGAATTTATATCACTTATACCCAGAATGTATAGAAACTTTTCAAAGCTCCACAACAAAACAAAACCCTTAATTTAAGAAAGAAATGGGCAAGTTTTTGAATAGACCAAAAGAGATATACTACTGTAGAAAATAAGCAAATTAAATACTATACAACACCATTCATCACTAAAGATGTGCAAGTTAAAACCATAATGACATACCACTGAACATCAATTAGGATCGCTAAAATTAAAAAGAATGAGATGCTTCCAGTCAAGATGGCAGAGTAGGTAAACATTGTGCTATCCTCCTCTTAGGACCACATCAAAATTACAGCTAAACTACAGAACAACCATCATTGAGCATCACCTAAAGTTTAGCTGAACAGAAGTCCTACAACTAAGGACATACAGAAGAAGTCATGTCACGACTGGAAGGAAGTGGGAGACTCAGAATGGGCTGGCCCCACACCCACATGTGGTGGTTAAAAACTGGGAGGTGTATCTCAGCTGCAGAGGTTCCCCCTGAGGAATAAGGGGACCCAGCCCCACACCAGGCTCCCCAACCCAGGGTTCCAGTGCTAGTGAGTGGAGTCTCCACCATTTTTCACTGTGAAAACCGGCAGAGAATGTGGCTGAATGAGAAGGAGGGCAGCTGGAGTCCAAGGCATTCCTCTTCAATGGTCCATGAATGGACTTAACTCATTGACGGACTCACTCATTCTGAGTTCCAATGCTAGGGCAGAAGCTTGAAAGGTGCCAGGGACATACAGGGAGGAACTGAGTTGTCTGGCTTCAGGGCAAGGGCTGGAGGGGCAGCTTTCTCCCAGACAAAAGTACTGGCAGAAGCCATTGTTCTTTTGTTGAGACCTCCCCAAAACCAGCCTGCACTCCCAGGTGGCCACCATATCTGAGTGTCCATCAACCTGGCTAACACTGTTTGCCACACCCTGGTGATTCCCTGAGACTTCACCCCGCCCAACCTTTGGGCCCACCCAAGCTGGTTCCAGTGGCTTTTTTATACAAACAACCTGTCTTGGCTTATGCTGCAGACTTTCCTAAAATCTGTGAAAGGTTTACAAAACTCAAACAAGCAGCATCTGACCTCCAGGGGCCCCATACCTGTTGTTAAGCAGCTCTAAGCCAGCACTAGCTGCAGTGGGCCTCAGTTTGCTGCTTGGCCTCTCACAGGCAACTCCAAGCCCAGCACAAGTGGCAACCATCTGCTGATCATTTGTAGCTCATACCTAGTAGCCTCATGCAGGGCACAGACAGTGGCTGATCGTGGCCTATACCACAGCCCCTCCCAAGAGGCTCAAGAACCAACAAATCCGATGGCCAGCTTCAGAACACACCAGAGCACCATCCAACCACCTCCACAAACAACACAGCCAAAGGGCAGACTGAGCAGGCACCAGAGCCCAGCTAAAGTCAATCCTGCTCTGTAGGGTCAGCCCTGCACCACAGCTCCTCTAGTGTTGTCACAGCCAGTTCTCACAACCTATCAGCCTGCGGGCCAATCCCACCCATTGATGTGCAAACAGAAACTAAGTTTCAACTACAACATGAGGGCAAACACAACCCACTCAAGGGACACACCTGGAGCACCCAGCTCAGGTAACTAGTGAGACTGCACCTCTGGGCCACACAGGACACCTACTGCATAATACCAGGAGACATAGCAGCTCTACTTAATACATAGAAACAAACACAGGGAGGCAGCCAAAATAGTGAGACAAAGAAACATGTTCCAAATGAAAGAACAGAACAAAGCTCCAGAAAAAAATAAACAAAATGGACACAAGCAACCTACCAGATGAAGAGTTCCAAACACTGGTTATAAAGATGCTCAATGATTTCAGAGAGAACTTCAACAAAGACATAGAAAACATAAAAATGAAGATAGAAAATATGAAAAAGAACCAGTCAGAAATGAAGAATACAATAACTGAAATGAAGAATATATTAGAGGGAATCAACAGATTAGATGAAGCAGAGGATTGAATCAGCAATTTGGAAGAAAGGGTAGCAGAAAACACTCAATCAGAAGAGCAAAAGGAAAAAAGAATAAAAAAAAAATGAAGATAGTTTAAGGGGCCTGTGGGACAACATGAAGTGTACTAGCATTTGCATCATAGGGGTATCAGAGGAGAAGAGACAGAGCAAGGAATTGAAAGCCTATTTGAAGTAATAATGACAGAAAACTTTCCTAACATGGTGAAAGAAATAGACATTTAAACCCAGGAATCACAGAGAGTCCCAAACAAGATGAACCCAAAGAGGTTCACACCAAGACACATAATTAAAATGCCAAAGATCAAAGAAAAACAGAGTCTTAAAAGCAGCAAGACAAAAGCAGTTAGTTACCTACAAGGGAGCTCCTATGAAACTGTCAGCTGTTTTCTCAACAGAAGCTTTGCAGGCCAGAAGGGATTGGCAGGAAATTTTCAATGGTATTAAAAGTAAGGACCTACAATCAAGATTACTCAGCAAAGCTATCATTTAGAATCAAAGGACAGGTAAAGAGCTTCGCAGACAGAAAAATGCTAAAGAAGTTCATAACCACTTAATCAGTATTACAAAAAACGTTAAAGGGACTTCTTTAAGAAGAAGAAAAAAATATTAAAAATATGAATAATAAAATGGCAATAACTACATGTCTATCAATAATTACTTTCAATGTAAGTGGATTAAATGCTCCAACTAAAAGACATAGAGTGGCTGCTGAATGAATAAGTATAAAATATATATTACATATATATTAATATATTACATATATTAATATATATATATATATATATATATATATATATATATATATATATATATATATATATATATATATATATATAATGGAATATTACTCAGCCACAAAAAAAGAATGAAATTTTGCCATCCCATCTGCAACAACATGGATGCACGTAGAAGGTATGGTGCTGAGTGGAGTAAGTCAAACAGAGAAAGACAAATGCCATCTGTTTCCACTTATTGTGAAATCCAAAGAACAAAATAAATGAATAAACAAAACAGAATCATACTCATAGGTACAGAAAACATTTGAGGGTCGCCAGATGAGACGAGGCATTGAGGAGAATGGGTAAAAAGGGGGAAGGGATTAAGAAGTACGAATTGGTAGTTACAAAATAGTCGTGGGGATGTAAAGTATAACATAAGGAACATAGTCAATAATATTGTAATAACTACGTAATCAGGTGGATACTAGATTTATTGGGATGATTACTCATAAATTATATATAAATGTAAAATCACTATGTCATAAGCCTGAAACTAATATAATATTGTATGTCAATGTAATTGAAAAATAAAAAAATATATATTTAAAAAATGATTAAAAAATAAAAAGACAGAGCATCCCAAATGCTGGCAGGGATATGGAGTAGCTAGAACCCTCATGTATTGCTGATGAGAATATGAAGTGTTACAGCCACTCTTCGAAAAGAGTTCAGCAGTTTCTTAAAAAGTGACACATACCCCGACCATATAATCTAGCCATTCTACTTTTAGGTATTTACTCAAGAGAAATAAAAGTCTATATCCATGCAAAGACGTGTATAGGACTGTTCAAAGGAGCTTTATGTTTAATTGTCATATTCCTTATAGAAAAATTTACAGAATACAAAAAAAGATGTTTATAAGTATAATTATATATTTTATAACTATTATTAATATTCAGCATAATTTGCCTGTATTTTTCTATGAAAATCATATTTACATTTTACAATACTATATAAAATCATGTATTTTGATTTTTTCACTTGATATTAAAGAAGTCATTTTTATACTAAACATTGATTATAATGACTGTCATAAATTTAGTCATTTAGACTTACCATAGTTTATCACCCATCTCTTGTTGTTAGACATTTATGTCGTTTTAAATGGCTTACTATTATAAATAATATTGCAGCATTCACTTTTTGCATAAAACTGGTTTCTTAGAGAAGTTTTTCAAATTTGGTATTATTTAATTAAGGATATCTATAACCTAAAAATTTGTCTTTCTAGTTCAAGAATTCATTATTACCTACTGAGCACTTACTATGCAAGATACTGTATCATAAAAGATAAGGACCGGAATGCAGCCTTAGGCTAAAGGAGGGAGAAATGGCCATAGCAGGATCAGAGTAATAGGTTCAAATTTGATTTTAAAATTTCTTAAGCAGTATTTTAAAAATACTGAATATGTAATTGAGAGGAGAAGAATGGGTGGAGTTGAGTTGTGCTGTATGTGTTCTGTGAGCATTGTTACGTGCTGTGGGTTTGCGTGCTTTCTCAGCAGTCCTCCATAGTAGCCAGTCTGATTTAAACCACATGCTCACATGCTAAATAATAACCATCTTTTGGAATGGCTGGGGAAGAAATTATTAAATGTCTACCTCACTGATTTTAATGATGCTTGCTGAGATGAACCCAGGTTGACAATTTGAGTTACTTCCTTAATGCAAAGAAAGTTCCCATACATAAATAAATAAATTAATTAATTAATTAATTAATTAATAAAATGTCATAATATAAAATGGTGTTAGAATTTTTATTTTTAAAATATGTACAGAAATTTTCTTCACAAAGTTCAGATTTTATTTTTAAAAAATTTGTGGGAAAATGTGCTGTTGGAAGTATTTGAGAAATCATTAGTGTTGATAGGTAGGGAAATTGGAACTACTTAGTAAAAGATTAAAGTGAAAGCAAAAGAGTGATCAGAAGCAAATTAAAACCCTGGCTGAACAAACACATTATGGGTAACAATTTTATATTGGTATCAGTGAAAAGACAAATAAAACTTACATTGAGCCCTCTTTGGTTCACTATTGTGAAATGTTAAAAAATGTTTACAAAATGGATCACTCACTTTGAAAAATTCAGAGAATTAGGATAACACTGTGGACTTAGTGAAATAATGTATGATTATTTAGAGAAGGGCACGATGGAGCTTAGAAATAAGTACTGGAACTTATTCCACACTGGAATTATCTGGACCAAGAGACATAAAACCACTTATTCAGAGTGAAGTGTTAAAAATACAGCAGGAAACTACTAAGGGGTCATTAATACCATTAGTCCTTTTAAAGCAGCTGTGAATAGGACAGAAAAGGATTAGTGAACACAAACCATTCATGCTGCCAGTACTTCCCCATGTGCCCTGAGAGACATTTTTAATCATTTGTAACACTCTTTCCCATTAGGCCCCAACACACGCTTGGAATCTTTCTTAATATAACACCATGCCATGTGTGTTCCATACCAACAATGGGCTCTAAAGATGTTTAACATGATTTCCAAATCTGAGATAATATTGATATTTCAGTTTTCCCATCACCTGCTTATTTAATAGAACTGTTGTAAATAGTCTGTTAAACTAACCAGATTGAACCCAGGATGGAGTCGCTCATATTAGACCCCACATCAGCAAACCAAAATTAACCTTTTATTCTTGGCTTTCCCAGAAAAGAAAGGCCTTGGTCAATCAGTGCTTGCTTGCTTGGCACAAGTTACCTGACCCGGCTCCAAAACATCCCTTTGCTCCATAAAAGGAGAGTAACTCTGCTTTAACCAATCAGAAAACGCCATCATAGCTTCCTTATCCCTGCTCACTTTGGTCTACAAAAGTCTCTTACTTTCTACAGCTCTTTAGAACTTTTTTCTCTCTGCTAGAGTGGATGCTGCCTGATTCATGAATCACTGAATAAAAACCTACTAGATGAGTAAATTCTCTGTGGAAAATTTCCTTTTACAATTACATAAAATAATTCATGTTAAAGCACATTGTCCAGAAAACTCTGGAAACTATTAAATGCAATGATGTCTATGATTATAAAAGTGTAGCTCATGCACAAACAGGTTAAAGTTCTTTAGCTGCAGCCTAGAAGTCCTTACTGAATGCAGATTTTTTTGTTAAAGTCATATTAGACTCTATTGTCTGGATGTCTCCCATTAGAGTGTGTGCTTCCTGGGGACAGGGCAGGTATCTTTCATTCTTGTATTTCTGGCACTCAGTGTAATGTCAGGAACATACAATATACCCCGGACTTGCTGAACTGGAATCAGATTTAAAATCTGGGTAATTCATTATTTTTTAAACTCGTACTTCACTTTTATCACAATCTCCATTGAGGCCAGTAATTCAGACTTTTACCTTCCATCTACATTAGGCATTTCCCAGGCACTGTGAATTTGGATGTAATATAGTTTAGTTTAGATGTTTTTGTCCAATTCTGTAGTGATATTTATAAATCAACACATGAGCTATTCTTCTAAATTATGTAATAATGTTCCTGCATTTCACTGAAGATGGCTCCCAAGAGAAAACTATTAATCCAAGCACATATATGTTTACTTTTTGAGATTCCAGAACCTAAAATAGTGGTAGAATATTTTATTTTATCTCTGTGTTCAGTCTTGCTACCAACTGCCAACTGATTTTGAGATTCCAAAGGAAAATCTTTTCACATGTGCATTTTTGAGCATCATACACTTTATTTCCTAAGAATTTAGATTCAACATGCTCTGCTCTGAGGCAGGGTGTTGAGTTTATAGAAATATTGAGACAGCAGTGCATCAGCAAATTTGTATTGGGAGAAGAGATGAATATTTCAAGCTCATATTCATACTGCCTTGGGAGGAATTTGTAATCTGGATCCCACAGCTGTTGCTAAGTGAACCAGTGGGGTCGTTTTTTTCTCCTCTGGCTAAGCCAGTAGGGGGTTCCCAATGCCTGTCTCTACTGCAAGATGCTGTCTGCATTTTTATTAGTTTCTGTAACCTTAACAACTGTGTTTGGAAATGCATGATTTTTTTTTTAAATCCCCGTATAAATTATGTATGTCTCTATTGACTGGTAATTATGCTCATTCACAGGTTCTGTGTTTGGGAGAAAACAAAGAGCATTTGGTTGGGCTAAATTCCTAAAATATTTTTCCAGAGAGGGAATTAAATGGAGAAGCTAATTTATCTGAATATTCTAAGAGAGGGGTTTTGGAATGACGTCATAAAATCTGGTGTGCATGGGTGGGGGTGTTGTGAGTTGACTGGGCATGGGGAGCTCCTGAGTGCTAGGACGGGATCATGCATTTTATCTGCCTCTCTCTCTGTAGCATTGTGCTGCTTCAACAACTGACTCTAAATCTCAAGCCTCTGAGACTGATAGTATAAGGCTGTCAGCCAGGGAAGAGCAGAGGCACCACGTTTTAAGAGAGATAATTTTCTAAAAGTAGACAAATAGGGAGGTGCAGACAGTTGGTGCCAAATTTGCTGTGACACTATGCACCTCAGAGCAAAACAGTGATTTTGCCCATAGTAGGTTCTTAGTAAATATTAATCAGTCTTACCGTATATTCTCTATGCTTTGGGCAATTCTTTGGATCTGTTCAATAATTGTACTTTTGGAGGAAAAAATACATAAACACTTGCTACTTTTGTTTTCATATAACTTGCTTTAAGAAGAAAAGAAATGTTTTCAAGATCTGCCCCTGATACTGACGTTCTCATTTTTAGAGTGTCTCACCTCAATCTGAGAGGAGGCATTGAGTCCTTCGGGCCACACTGTTCTCATCCTTGACTCACTTGATCCCTAAAGTTGATTTCTTGTTTTTAAAGTGTATATTACATCATCTGTCTATGTGAATAATGGCACGAGAATGAACTCATGGTTAAAAATTGCTTGCAATTTGGAAAGGTTGGTTTCTATAGTTTTTAAGTGCACAATACCGAGTTGAGTCATTTTTTTAAAAAAATTCAACAGTACTGTGATTTCTTCACTGGGCTTTGAATAAGTCTTATGAAGAGGGTTTTCAAGTTCTGGATGGGAGAGCAAGGCAGTCATTACTGACTTCATAACTATGGGTATATGCTGTTGTATCACCAACACTACGTTAAATTCAACACTAAGTTGGCTCAGAAGATAACCAACAATCTAAATGCAATTCTTTTTTTTTTTAATTTTTTTTATTGGGGAACATTGGGCAACAGTGTGTTTCTCCAGGGCCCATCAGCTCCAAGTCATTGTCCTTCAATCTAGTTGTGGAGGGTGCAGCTCAGCTCCAAGTCCAGTCACCATTTTTCAATCTTAGTGCAGGGGGCGCAGCCCACCATCCCATGTGGGAATTGAACCGGCAACCTTGTTGTTGAGAGCTCGAGCTCTAACCAACTGAGCAATCCAGCCGCCCCTCTGGCAGTTCAGTGGCAGCTCGTTGTCTTCAATCTAGTTGTGGAGGGTGCAGGTCGCTGGCCCATGTGGGAAGCGAACCGGCAACTCTGTTGTTCAGAGCTCACGCTCTAACCAACAGCCATCCAGCCGCCCCCTGAATGCAATTCTAGTGGCACATATTCTGACATCTTATCTAGGAGAATCTCAGCTATATTCTCCTGCAGAAACAAGTTGGAAACAGGGCTGTAGTGCAGCCTTAATTGTTGGGCAGATGGACCAGCTACAAATGTATGTTCCACTGCCTGATGTCCTGTTCCAAAAAAGGGTGCAATCAGTCCTCGCTGTTTTTGACTGATGTTTAAGATTATGTCCTTGTAAACAGATCTAAAAATATCCACTTTTCAAAGACTGTAAATTCCCATAATTAGTGTATGCCTTAAAAATTAACCCTAAAAAGAATCAGGGCTGGAGGATGAAGTAGCTTTCAGTTTTGGATTACTAGCTGGATGGCTGTAGCACTCAGTTCTTAAAAGGAGGAAGCAGGTCATTAGCGGGGATACATCTAAATGCTATGTGTCAGAAATGAAAGGAAAATGGAGTTTCCTTGGTGCTGGAGAACTGTGTAATTAGCAGAGATAACAAGCATTGATATTTATTGTAGTGGAACGCAAGAAGAAACTGAAAAACAACTCCTGGTGTCTCTGCTCCACATCTGCTGAATTAATTTGGGGGTAATTTTATCATTTTAATTTGTGTGATGCTCTTCCCGAATTGCTAACGGACCCTGATGTATACCAGATGTCAGACATTTAATGAGGCCTCAGGATGGGTTTGACTGCAGGTGTTTAATGGCTGCCAGGCGTTTGGACAAAGCCACAAGCTGATGTTTCCTGGTTGGCATTGACTGACAATACTATTTAAACCCGTCGGTAAATGTTAGTGGCCACTCTGGCCACTAGGAGGAGCTGTTAGGCTACTCCATCCATTCAGCTCTTCTTCACCCAAGACTCGTCCTGAAGACTTCAAGTACTAGGGTACTAAGGAGTTAGTATTAAGAATGATGGAATTAAAGCTCTCACCCTGTAGAGGTATGACGACTTGAAGTAACTTAAAGTGACTAAGAATGTGTGGTTCCCAGAGTCTAGGATTTCAATCCTGGCAAATACTGATTTTCTCTGTCTGTTTCCTCAACTTTATTATAAGGATAATATGAATACTTACCCTTAGATTCAAGAAATACAATACTCCAAAGAAGACATTTAGCTTAATGTCTTGTACAGTGTTACTACTTCTCCATAAGTGTTATTTATTTTTGATATTATTATCCAATCCCTTGGGTATTCACTTTTTCTTGGGAATCCTCTTCTGTGGAGCTTTTGGCTTCCAGCTAAGGTAGGTGATGACTTAGGCCACTTATGCCGCAGTCATTGGTTCCCCTTCTCAAAGAGGTTTAGCTTGGTGTTTGGAGCACTAGGTCTAAAGTCATACACACCTGGTTTAGAATCTTGGTTCTGACACTCAGAAACTCTGTGACCTTGGGAAGTTTATTTAACCTTGTTAAACCTCAGTTTTAATGATTTTTTCCAGCTTTATAGAGATATAATTGACATATCACATTGTGCAAGTTTAAGGTGTACAATATGCTGATTTGATACACAAATACATTGTGAAATTATTACTACAATAGTGTTAGTTAGCCCCTCACATAATTACTTGTTTTTTGTGGTGAGGACATTTAAGATCTACACTCTTAGAAACTTTCAAGGATATAATAGATGATCATTAACCATAGTCATGATGCTGTACATAGATCCCCCAAACTTATTCATCTTATACCTGAAAAAATGTTTTATACCCCTTGACTAACATTTCCCTCACCCCAAGCCCTGGCAAACACCATTTAACTCTACTTTTGTGAGTTAGTCTTTTTTAGATTGCACATGTAAGTGAGATCATACAGTGTTTATCATTCTTTGTCTGATTTACTTCACTTGGCATAATACCCTTAAGGTCCATCCATGTTATCGCAAATGGCAGGATTTACTTCTTTCTTATGGCTGAATAACTTTATTTATCTCTCTGTTTCTGCCTCTCTGTGTCTCTGTGTCTCTGTGTCTTTGTCTCTCTGTCTCTGTGTCTCTCTCTCTATGTGTGTGTGTGTGTATGTGTATACACACGTATATATACACAAATATATGTATATATTTATATAGAGATAGATATAGATATATAGATGATATAGATATAGATATAGATGATATATCACATCTTCTTTAGCTATTCATTTATAGACAACCATACAGGTTGTTGCATACTTTGGCTCTTGTGAATAGTCCTGCAATAACCATGATTTTATGATTTTTATCACTTTGTTAAATTTCTCATTTTGTTTTTGTTTCTTAATTTTGTTGAATTGTCTTTCAGTCTTTTCTTGTAGTTCATTGAGCTTCCTTAAAACAATTATTTTGAGTGCTTTATTGGGTAAATTGCAGACCTCCTGATGATGTGTTAGTGGGATAGTTGTCCCTTTGATACTTTCATTTCAAACTCTGGCTGCCGCTCTCCCAGCCCCTTACTCCGCTTCACCTGCACCCCCATCATGCATCTCAGGACTAAGAACTCTGGAAGACAAATGGGTTTCTTTGGCAGCATCCTGCACCGCTGAGGAAGCCAGGTATTTACACACAGGCTCTCACTTTCCCTTGCAGGAGAAATCATGGGCCTGAGACTGCTCTCTTGGCCCTAGGCTGTGTAGCCTCGGGAGAGTGGTGATGCGAGTAAATTCTTAACCTTCTCCCATGTGTCCCATCTCAGATTATTTTGCTCGCATTGGGGTGCTAGAACTTCTCTGCTAGACGGCTGCTGAAAGGCTCTCTTTCTGTGAGTGATTGTCTAAGACAGTGTTTTCCAGGGATTCCGAGACTATGGTCCACATGACCTGGGGGTGGCCCTTAGGCCACTTCAGGGTCCACAGCTGGGACTGAAGTCTGTACGCCTATCACCAGATGCCAGGGTGGGCAAGAATCTTCCCAGGTCCGTTGGTGCAGCTCTACAAAGGCAATTTTGTCCATGGACAGATGTCAGACTGGTGTTGTTGAGGGGAGCTGTTGTGAGGGCCATCTTATTTGGCCATCTTGCTGACATCACTCTCATGATCTTTAAATGAATAAAACAATAATACCAATTAGGGTTTCCAGGAGGGAATTCACACCCGTTCTCAGGAATTTTTTTCACTTTCCCCTTCCCGAATCCCGAGATATAAACTGTTTTCTGTTTTCCATGATGAATCGTTTCCACAAAGTGATGTTCAATACTACCAACCACCTGGGTTCAAGGAGCCGATTTTCCCAATTTCCCAACCAACTTTTCTCGGTATTTGGGAATGGAAAAGCGGAAAAAAATCCTGAGAACGGGCTGGAATTCCCACCCGGAAACCCTAGCGATAAATAGGAAAAATGTCTAAGAGATACATTGTGAGTAGTACATTTATTTCCCATTCTGGGTATCACTGGGTTCAAGGAGCCGATTTTCCCGATTTCCCGACCAACTTTTCTCAGGATTTGGGAATGGGAAAGCGAAGGAAATGCCTGAAAACGGGCTGGAATTCCTGCCTGGAAACCCTAGTACCAAGCACACGTTGTTGCCAAGATTATAAACGTGTGGATTCATGTAACTGTGTTTAGCATAGTATCTGGCACATGGTAAGAACTAAATAAATGTTTGCTAATGTTATTATTCTTTAAGTCCCAAAGCTTATTGACTTTAAAAAAAATTTGTCTATCCTTTTTATTATGTTTTGTTTTCAATGTTTTCTATTCAGACATCACTGGTCACAGGAGATTTTTTTTATCGTACAAGTGGATCTTCCCATGAAGGTCCTTCCCCTGAACTCACACTCCACCTATTTATAACTTTGATTCTGATGATAAGTCTGCCTCAGTCATTTATAGACTTGTGGTTCAAAATGTATGGTCTTCATTCTTAGTCTTCGTGCCTCATTCTTCTGCTAAATATACCTGGATTTGAAGACCAGCTAGATGTGATATTTTGAGAAAGAAGCTTTTTTAGCATTAATTTTCTAATCCTTAAAATGGGAATAAAAATATCTAAGTCATGGCACTGTGTTTTAAAATAAACTTAGGCAGATGAAGCCCACTACATGGCACATGGTTGACTCTCAATAAATGAGCCAATATATGGCAACAGAAGGAGACTTGACTTTGGGTGGTGAACATACATTGCAATATACAGATGATGAAGTATAGAATTGAACACTTGAAACCTGTATAATTTTACTAACCAATGTCACTCCAATACATTTAATTTAAAAATAAATAAGCCAGACCTCTGGAGGAAGGTGGGGGTATTGGGGCAGAGGGGATCAAATAATCCAGCTGTAGCTTGGCACCAGGATCTAGAATTTACCTCATCAGAAGACAGGTTCCAAACTTTCACCTATATATAACTCTTTGTTTCCCCTCCTCTGACACAGACCCATTTTCCTTTGTCCATTCTTATATTTCTTCCTTTCATGCCACTACACTCAACTCCAAATCTACCAGCCATTAAGTTTGCAAAATATGTTGGTGCCTTTTACATTTTCACTGCTGATGGGGAAGAGCCAGCAATGGCTGAATGCATTGCTTAGATTCTGGAGTAAGTCAGCATGAGGGTTCAGGCGAGGAAGGTAATCTGTGGACCCTCATGGATGGAAAAGGGCAAGGGTTGATGGTCAGGGCCAAGCAGAAAGATACCTGGGGCATCAATATATAAGGGACTGTAAAACCACGATGGCACATTGAAGATGTAGTGCCATTTAATTCAGGTTTCTAGGCACAATTCCTTTTGTAGCTGGCTTCTTTCATAGTTGGGCTTCTGCCAATTGGAGTGCACCTTGGAATACAAATTTAAACAAAACCAAAACCTCTTTGCCACCACTGATGGATCTCTGGTGAGAATTTTTTCAGCAGGTGACAACCATTCTGAGAACAGTCTGTTGACAGCTGCCTGGAGTCAGCAGTTAGAACTGAAATTGAAAAACAGCTGCTTTGTGAGAACTAGACTTTCCCCCCTAAACTTTAAACCCTTTAATATACCTGCCAAGGTGTTTTCTGAATTAGAAAATTACAAAAGAAACTGAAAAAGGAGAAATAACTACTGAGAAGGTAAAAAATATTTTTGCTGACATAAAGAACAGACAAAAAGAGAACTTTCAATGATATGGAACAGGACTTTGTAACATATCCTTATAAAAAAGTTACTTCTATATTAATGCATGTAAACTATGACTGAGGAAAACTACAAAAGAGAAGATTGCAAATTAAGTTAGAATATTACGTTACACTCAGTGCATTAACTGAATTAGCTTAACTATAATGAAAGTATTAAAATGCACTTTTCTCTTTCTTCAATAAATGTTGGGCAGATATCTTTGAAGTTATTTGTTTAAGTGTGCATGAAATTAGTAGGTAGTCCAATTTATACATATGTCTAGGCATGGCCCCAACAGGGAGGTCAAGGTATTCTGTCGTGAAGTTAGATAAACTGCCTTTGCTTTTTAAGTTTGATAAGAAATAAACTAGTTAAGGTGTTTCATATCACAGATGCTGATAGTTAATCCTGGATAAAAGGAAAGGGGAAATTAAGTGAAAATGTCAGCCACATTGTACTCCACAAAGTTCATTTTGTTTATGTCACATTCCATATATGTTGGTTCATATTCTCTAATTTGGTGAAAATACTTGTGTCAGTTTTGAGGGATGTGATGACAGACAGAAGTTTTCTTTTCTCTATTTGGTTTAATTAGTCAATTAAGCAACTGTGTTCTGAGTACCTACACTGTGTGCTTCTGTGAATTCATGGAGTGTCTGGAGTGGAGAACTAAATTCACTCAGGTAGTGAAAGCCTGCAGCTCTGAGGAGTTGAACTAGATGTGAAGGATAATAAAGACCAAGCATATGAAAACCTAGAGCAGAGGAAATGTCTGGTATGGAGTCCTGAAGGCAGGAACGAGCCGGAGAGCTGGGTGTGCTGCAAAAGAACTTTTCTTTGAGCATTATGAACACAAGCCTGGATTCAGAGCATGGATCTCTTGCATGGCTCCCCAAATACTACAACCAAGAATCATTTTGAAGTGGCTGTGATTGGTAGTGCCCCAGGCACATAGCAGAGGTAAACATACATTTTTCCTGATGCAGAAAAGCTTCAAAATATTGTCCTGTCACAGTAAAATTCCCCCAAATACACAAGAAAACAAGCCACCTGGGAGATGACAGAAACTACAGCCTATATAGAGTCAAAGACCCAAAGACAGCATATGATAAAATGATCAAAATCATAATTTAAAATAAACATGTTTACTACATTTAGAAACATGAAAGAGTATTTAAGGTCGCTTTTTACCAACAGACATGTACTGAACACCTTTTATGTGCCAGGCATTGTCCTGAGTATAGATCTTAGACTTCCTAAGAATGATGTAACACCAACTACGTCTACTATAACTTTTGACATCAAATAATATAATTGAGAACTTTAAATCTGTTTCATATTTAATTAACTGAGATGAATGTGTGAAGAGGTACATTTCTGAGTTTGATTTTGGCTGAGAGTTATCTGCTTAAAAGCTGTCTTTTTTATGGAAACACAAAAGATATCGGAAAAGAAAATGTTGTTTTACTACAAAAAGAGAGATGTGAGAGTTCTGACAAAATGAAGGTGCAAAATGCAATAGAAATTCTCTCTCTGTCTTCCCCTCCCTGCATCCCTCTTCCCCACCCTCCCTCCCTCTTTACCACTCCTCTGCCTTCCTTCATCCCTCCCTCCCTCTCTTCCTTCTTTTGAATGTGCAACTCAAAGAGAATATTGTTGAAAATACATATGACCAAACATAGCCTGAGCCATCTATACCTTTACCTTTTATGTCACCCTGGAACCTCTTAAATAATGCCACACTTGTGATTATTACCTGTTGTTTAGTATCTATTTGGCCCTTAGAAGCTGTATACTCTTTCCACTAGCTGCAAGCTGCCACAGTCTGATTATTTCACTGATCTTCCAGTGAATGATAATAGAATTAACTTAATTAACAAATATACAGAGTAAAAAAAAGAAAGTCAATTTTTATTACATAGTTTTTGTTTTTTTTCCATCTGCCAGAACAATTTGAAATGCCAGATTTAAAAAGTAAACAGACCACCAGCCGGCCCTTCAGTGGGGCTTGCATATGGCTGCCTGTGGCTTGTGGTATTTGGGGCTCTCCTGCACACGGGCTCAGGGCACTGCTGCCCTGGCCTGGTGGTGGCCTTGGGCTGCACATGGCATAATCCAATCCCTTGTCCATCTGTGTCTTTCTCTGCCTGGGATAAGCTGTTATGGTTGAAAAGCTCTGTTTTGTCCTTCCTTTTCTGAAAGTTTCTTGAATTTTGAATCTTGGATGTAACATTGACAAAAGTTCTACTTTCCTTTTTGAGAGAGATGCTGTGTCTTCTCTTTCCAGACTGCTGTCCTTGTTGCTGTGAGCCAAAAATACGCATCACTGTGTTTGTTGGGGGTTTGTGGGAATGGGAATATGGCAGCTTGTGAGATAGACTGTAGAGGATGCAAAGAGCTTAATTATTAATCTCCCTGGGTAAATCAAACCTGACCTGGGATGTTAGTAACCCACCCAAATGAATTAGCTACTTCCGTCAGCTTCTACTATAGTATCGTACATCTCCTTTACATTGCTCATCAATACTTATTCTATCACTTAGTTTCCATAGTCCCATCAGAATGCAAGTTCTAGGAAGTCAGGGGCTCCGTATTTCTTCTGTGCAAGTAGATGTCCAGCTTACCTGCTACGTAGCAGATACTAAATAAATACATTTAGAATAATTGAGTGAATGTCATCTTGTTGCCTATTGAGTTCACCCAATTTAAAGTGTGTTAAGTTAAGAGTCAGTAAAATTGGCAAGAACTGAACGTACCTTCCTAACAAGATGTTACCTGGAAGGACAGCTTCAAATTTACCTCAGATAGTTCTTCCCTTGTCACTGTAGCATACAGTGAGTTCAAATGAACAAATCAGAAGCAGTATACTATCTCAGTTCCTGCCTCTGGCAGGTAGTGCCCAAGTTAACCTGAGTCTGAGGCTGGGAGATAAAGGTCACATTGTTTACAATCCAAGGTTTGTGACTAGGAAATCCAAGACAGTGGGTCTGGGGTTCCAGAAGGTAGTGATACAGGTATAAAGGCAGAGATATGGAAAGAGAAAAGATGCAGATTGAAAGGCCCGGGACAGAGGTCATGAGTGCTGGTGAAGGGATTAATGGAGGATTATTTGAGACACTGAGGATGTTTCTCAGTTTATGAGGATGCGGTGAGGTGACAGTTAAACTTCTTGGTCACAGCAGCTTCCCAGAGAGATGGCTAATAATGTAAATTCTTGCTGCCATTAGAAAGAAAACAACAAAGGAAAAAAAAAAACAAAGAAATGAACATACGAAAACTCAAAGACATAGACAATAGTTCAGTGGTTACCAAAGGGAAAGGGGGCGAGGGGTGGTAGATGAGGGTAAAAGGGATCAAATATATGGTGATGGAAAGAGAACTGACTCTGGGTGATGAACACACAATGTGATTGTCATGCAGGGTGTCAGGGGGGAATCTCAGTTCCCGCTCCCCACACAAGAACGCAGGATATGGTGAGGCCAAAAAGGAACACCCATGGAGCCATAGATAGGGGAGTCATACCACTATAGTTTCGCTGGCGGCTGGGTTGGAGACAGGAAGCAGGAGCCACACAATCCTCAACCTGCCATCCGCTTCTCTGCCAACCAACCAACCCCTTGCTAACTGCAGTCTGCCATGATAACTGTAAACCGTTCTTGCTAGCTCAGCCACCATCTTCTTGCTAGCCCCCATTTCTCTGCTAGCATAGCCACAGCAATTATATTAGTGGCCAATGGCTCACTGGTGACAGCTGATGGCCAACTAGCCACAGCTGATGGCCATCCAATCACAGTTGATGGCCATTTACTACCTGAGCCAGCACCTTTCCACGTGAGACCGAGAACCTGGAAACTGCACTCCTGGCTCTGTCCCCACAGTGATATATAGATAATGTATTACAGAGTTGTACACCTGAAACCTATGTAACTTTACTAACAATTGTCACCCCAATAAACTTTAATAAGAAAGAGAGAGAGAAGGAGAGAGAGGCAGAAAGAGAGAGAGAGAGAGAGACAGAGAGCCCAGGTGTGGGCACAGAGCCAGGAGTGCAGTTTCCAGGCCTCTCAGCCTCACATGGAAAGGTGCTGGCTCAGGTAGTAAATGGCCATCAACTGTGATTGGATGGCCATCAGCTGTGGCTAGTTGGCCGTCAGCTGCAACCAGTGAGCCATTGGCCACTAATATAACTGCCATGGCTACACTAGCAGCAAAATGGGGGCTAGCAAGAAGATGGTGGCTGAGCTAGCAAGAGTGGATTGCAGTTAGCAGGGCGGATTGCAGCTAACAAGTGAGGTTGGTTGGCAGAGAGAAGTGGACGGCAGGTTACGGACAGTGTGGCTCCTGCTTCCTGTGTCTCCAACACAGCCGCCAGCGAGAGTATAGTGGTATGACTCCCCTATCTCTGGCTCCATGGGTGTTCCTTTTTGTCTTCACCATGCCCTGCGTTCTAATGTGGGGAGCGGGAGCTGAGACCCCACCTGACTCCCTGCATGACACCAGGCCTTCTCAGGTAGCCTGCGGGCAGATGATGCCTCTTCATTAAAACCACTGCTTCTTCCAGGGATGCGCTGCCATGTTGGAGTCCTGGTCTAATCGTCTGTGATGTTCCTTCTATGATGTTCTCATGGTGTCCAAACATCAGCAGTGCTTATTGTTTAAGACAACCAAAGTCATCTTTGCGTAGTTCTGTTACAAAATTGTTTGTGTGTTTTTAAAAATATTTGTTTCTGTATGTTTTATCTTTTGGTTATAATTAGACTTCTTAGGGACTTGTTACTTTTTCACATGACTGGGTTCTCAAAATCTGTAGGCAGTCATTATTCCTGGTATAAGTCAGGGTAATTAACTCTAGTGACCATATCAAATAAACCCCGAAATCTCAATGGCTTAACACAATTAAGGGTTATTTCTTTCTCATGTGAGTCAGAATGCCTTTCTGAGTGTTGTAACTATGCTTTCTGGAACATGTGGCCTTCTAGATCACTTTGCCAGAAGAAAAAAGAGATGGGAGCAGCAAGCAATTGCTAATTGCTTTACCTTTGAAGTGACACACTTTACTCAATTAATGGGCCAGAATTGGTCATGTGACCATAACCTAACTGCAAGAGACTCTGGATAATTTAGGAGAACACATGGATATGTGATTAACTAAATATGTTGTCGGCTACATGCCACTCCTCCAGTTTTTTGGTTTTTGTTTTTATGTTTTCAACTGGCTAAGTTTTCCAGAGCCTTTGATTCTTTTTTTTTCCCCAATTATTTTTTATAGGACAGAATCCCAACTACCTTCATCACCCCAAACCCTTAATCTCTTCCATATAGTACGTAAACTGTGCTACACTTCCTGTTAGTCATTTTTTCCCTGTCCACCATTATATTCAGGCACCTTTCCTCCACTAAGCTTAGACACTAATGAGCAGGTAAATAAGAAATTAAAACAGGACATTAGATGTGTACTGCTGATGGCACGTACAGGTGGGAGAAGAACTGAGGGTGGATATGTTGGGGCAGAAGAAAGGCACGTGGGAAGCCAAAGGCACAGGGATAGCAGGGAGCATGATGCATTCAAAGACCTGCCAGGACTTTGTTTCTACTGGAGGATGGCATGTGAAGGGGGACTGGGCAGGGATTAGCGGAGACATAGGCAGTACCCAGATCATTCACAGACCTGTAAAAGATTCTCATGGTTTTGACTTTATTATAAGGGCAATGGGATTCACTGATGTTTTTAAATGGGGTGATATTCTAGAATCAGGCATATTTTAGAAAGATCGTTTCAGAGTCAGTGTGGAGAGGTCAGATTCAGACTGGAATTGGATGAATTTAGAGACAGAAAAATCAGTCAAGTGACTACAGTATTAATCACAATGAGAATATGTACTATTCTGTAAGAGTCTAATATCAGCAATATTGGAGACCTTAAAGATGGGTTTTAAAGATATTTTTCCACCTGCCTCAGAACTTGTCTCCACTGGAGTTTATGACACAAAGAAACCGCATCCATCTGGGTGTTTCCAACCCACCAAAGTTGCAAATATCCGAACTTCCGGTTTAGTTTTAAGTAGGACACCTGGATAGATATGTATTTATCTTTGTCTCAGTATTACCTTTGTCTGAACTGCATTTTATACTTCATTTAATTTCCATTTAGAGTTCTAGATATAAAACAAATACTTTAATTTAAAAAACCACATACAGCATAACATATAACATTTTTTTTTAAATGAATTCATTACTATTTCTCAGATGATCTCTCTAATAATTCCCTGATCTTAGAAAGTTGCTTTGGAATATATTTACAGTTGAATGTCTTTGCTTACCAGCATGAAGAAAAATAAGAAAAATATGGATTAAGTGGATAAGGGGGTACCCCCAACAATGATTTTGCTTGGAGGAAGATTATCTCTTTAAGCTACTAACCTGCTAAGAAAAAAATTGAAAAGAATTAAGTTCATCCTTTGAAGAGGGATTAAAAGTGTACATATTTGAAAGTAAGTGAAGCATGTTTATCACAGGAAACACTGCAAACAGTACAGTGTCTTTTTGAACTGAATAAGAGAAGGGAACAAAGGTTTATTCTGAACCCCAGACCTGAAGGCATAAGGTGCCAACATTTAAAGAGAATCACTTGTTTACTCCATCTTTACTACAAATATGGAGCTTTCTTGGTCATAGCTAGACTGTCAATGTGGATACAGATGTAGGAGGATATTTGTTAAAATTGCAAAGCATATATGTGACACATAAGCAAAGCAGCCTCTTTACAAACATACCTGAAGATCAGGTACCTTCACCATCTGCACTAAAAGGAGCCACGTTGCGCTTGAATAGTTAGAGCTGATCATTCTGGCAAAGACATGAACGTCTCAGTGGGAGCTGAGCACCAACACAGAGTTGAAATTCTTGTTAAATTAAGATTATCCGACCCCACTGAGGAGGATAATCCATTTATATATTTACACCTCGAGCTCTTAATTTTCCAGATAGGTCGTAAGGACTGTGCTTTGTATAAGTAAAGAAGGAAATTAAATATTTATTGTGTTCTTTTCTTTTTTCCACCTATGTTATGTAATAAATAACAGAAAAATGTGGTTGCTAATATTCCTAACAGGCGTCAATTTTCAAAGAGTTTCACTTTGAATATTTATGTTTCACAAAGGCAGGGATATAGAAAGTTTTGGTCTGTTATATCCTTATCACATACAAAGACACTGTTCAGTAAATATTCATGGAGTAAAAATATAAATGAATGGCTTACACTGATCCTATTTTATTGTCTCCCAGACAGATATGTCACTAAATAGCTAATTTTATGATGCTTTTATTCTAGTTAGGACTAGGTTTATAAAGCCAACATTATGTTTCATAATCAATAGAGTACGCGCAATTATTTTAATTTTCAAATACTAATAAAGTCAGTTACAAAAGCTATACATTTTTGCATAGATAAATTTTTAAGGAGGCCCGGTGGCTCAGGTGGTTGGAGCGCCATGCTCCTAATGCCGAGGTCACCGGTTCGATTCCCACATGGGCCAGTGAGCTGCGCCCTCTACAGCTAAGACTGTGAACAACTGCTCTCCCTCGAACTGGGCTGCGGTGAATAGCCGGAGGTTGGTGTAAGCTGCTGTGAGCTGAAGTGGGCTGCTGTGAGCTGCCGTGGGCTGCTGTGTGCTGACATGTGCTACCGTGAGTTGCTGGTGGCCACTCTGGCCAGCAGCCATGAGTGGCTGGCAGCAGGAGTATGGCCAGCGGTTGGCATTAGTGGCCTGCAGCTATCGTGAGTGGCCAGCAGCCAGCAAGAACTGCTGTGAACTGCTGTGAGCGGCCGACCAAGGACCAGCGACTGACTGCCTCAGCTGAGGGAGAATGCAAGGCTCATAATACCAGCATGGACCAGGGAGCTGCACCCTACAACTAGACTGAGAAACAATGGCTTAAAACCTGGGGGTGGGGGCAAAAAATTTTTTTTTAATAATGCTAAAACATTCAAAGCCACCCTTTACTTGATGTTTTAAGGAAACATTCAAGGAAAATGTTATTAGTTTTTATTGTTGCTCTTGTTGTTACTAATTTATACTTTGGTTGTTGACAAAATAATAATAGTCATCCTCATTATTCAAAATATGTATTCAAAATATTTCCATAGATTTTTAAAGAATATAAAGAGACTTTAGGTAATAAAATCTCCTTCACAAGGTCTGGGCTTTCATAGCAATATTTACTTTTAGGGACCTGAGTGGACAGGAAGGTATCATGTGTAGTTGCAGATACTGATTGAAGAAAAGCCCCAACTCAGCATTTGAAATTCTGTCTGCCTAAATCGTCATCATCAACTCTGCATCAGTGATTTTGTAGCTAATTGATATTAACTTTGCACCTTTCTTTTTTTTAAGTATAAGAAAAATAAACAAACCTCTTAGCAATCAAAAAATCTAGTCTCCTTTGAAAGTTATATTAAAATGGTAATTATGGAGACTATTTAAAAACATGGGGAAGTGTATAGGATGTAATGGTCAGTGAAATATATGTTATGTAAAAATATAGATGCAAATAGATAAGGATTGGAAGCTAACATGCAAAAATTAGAATAGCTAGTTAGGGTTCAGGGTTATAAGTATTTTTTTCTTCTACAAAATCATATACAAAATTGTAGCATTTCAGTTTTTCTTTTTGAAATGGTGAAGCAATATAGGGTGATAGCATTATATGATAATGCCAGGAAGACATCATCCTGGAAATGTGAACACACAGCTTGGGATTACTTTATAAGAATAGGTGTGATGTTTTTGGAATTGCTACAGGATTCTGAGTTCCTAATATAGGCATTCAGATCATACTTCCTTTACCTTCTTAAAAAAGCAAACTTTTTAAAAGATTTTTATTAAAGTATAGCTAATATACAATATTATATTAGTTTCAGGTTCATGTCATAGTTATTCAACAGTACCCATCTGACACTATACAGAGTTATTACCACATTATTGATTATGTTCCCTATGCTAAAGACATGATGAGGGTAAAAGGGATCAAATATATGGTGATGGAAAGAGAACTGACTCTGGATGGTGAACACACCATGTGATACATAGATGATGTATTACAGAATTGTACGCCTGAAACCTATGTAACTTTACTAACAATTATCACCCCAATAAACTTAAAAAAAAAAAAGATTAAACAAACCCAGGAATGGATATTGGATTTCATCAAATACTATTTTGTTTATCCCTTTATTTATTAACATATGATTTGTAATAAATTTCCAACTATTCAAAAAATGACATGATCACCATGATAAGTCCAGCAACCATCTGACACTCTACCACACTATCACAATATTATTGACTATATTTCCTATGCTGTATATTACACCCCCAAGAAGTATTTGTTTTATATTTGTAACTTTGAACCTCTTTTTCTCTTTATCTTCGTCCCAATTTTTTAATTTTTTAATTACAGTTGCCATTCAATATTATTTTATATTAATTTCACAATAGTGGTTAGACATTTATATAAATTAGCAAGTAATCCCCTACTAGTGCCCACTTGGCACTAACATAATTATTACTATATTATTGATTATATTGCCTATATTTTACATCCCCATGACTATTTTTACAATTTTAAGAATTACAACTACCAACTTGTAATTCTTAATCCCTTCACCGTTTTCACCCTGCCACCAACCCCCTCCCATCTATTACCCCAATAGATCTAGTACCCATCTGGCACCATACATAGTTATTACAATATTATTGACTTTATTCTTTATGCTGTACCCTACATGCCCGTGACTACTGTGTAACAACCAATTTGTACTTCCTAATCCCTTTCCCTTTTCACTACCCCCAACTGCCTTCTGATCTGGCAACCATCAAAATGTTCCCTGTATCTATGAGCTTGTTTCTGTTTCATTTGTTTATTTTGTTCTGTAGATTCCACTTATAAGTGAAATCATATGACATTTGTCTTTTGTTGTCTGACTACACTCAGCACAATATCCTCTAGATCCATCCATGTTTTCGCAGATGGCAAGATTTCATTTTTTTTTAATTAAAGCTTATTGGGGTGACAATTTTTAGTAAAGTTGCATAGGTTTCAGGTGTACAATTCTGTAATACATCATCTATATATCACATGGTGTGTTCACCATCCAGAGTCAGTTCTCCTTCCATCACCATATATTTGATCCTTTTTACCCTCATCTACCATTCCCTTCCTCCCTTACCCTCTGGTAGCCACTAAACTATTGTCTGTGTCTATGAGTTTTTGTTTTTTCGTTTGTTTGTCTTGTTCCATTGTTGTTTTCAGTTTTATATACCAGATATCAGTGAAATCACAATGGAATACTATTCTGCCATAAGAAAAGATGAAATAATTCAATTTGAGACAACACGGATGGATCTTGAGATTATTATGCTAAGTAAAATAAGTCAGACAGAAAAAATAGAGAACCATATGATTTCACTGATTTTATTCTGTTTTATGGCTGAGTAATGTTCAATTGTATATATGTACCACTTCTTCTTTACCCATTTATCCCTCAGGGACACCCAGGTTACCTTCTTATCTTGATTATTGTATGTAATGCTGCAATGAACATATGGATTAGCTTGTCTCCTCGAAGAAGCATTTTAGGTTTGTTTGGACAAATACCCAAAGTGGGATTACCTAGGTCCTTCTTTGTCTCTTGTTATAGTCTTTGTTTTAAAGAAGTCTATTTTGTCTGGTATAAGTATTGCTAGTCCAGATTTTTTTTGTTGTTGTTTGATTGTTTTCATTTTCATGAAATATCTTTTTCCAACCTTTTACTTTCAGTATATGTGTGGCTTTTTATCAGAAATGAGTTGCCTGTAGGCAGCATATGTAAGGATCTTGTTTTCTTACCTATTCAGCTTCCCTATCTTTTGATTGGATCATTTAATCCATGTCCATTGAAAGTATTTGCTGATAGGTATGTACTTATTGCCATTTTGTTACTCATAATTTTTATGTATGTATGTATGTATGTATGTATGTATTTATGTTTCATCTTAAAAAAGTCCCTCTAAGACTCCTTGTAATACTGGTTTGATGGTGAGGAATTCCTTCAGCTTTTTATTATCTGTGAAGCTCTTTATCTGTCCTTCAATTCTAAATGATAGCTTTGCGGGGTAGAATAATCTTGGTTGTAGGTCCTTGCTTTTCATCATGTTGAAGATTTTGTGCTAATCTCTTGTGGTCTGCAAAGTTTTTGTTGAAAATGAGCTGATAGTCTTATGGGAGCTTCCTCGTATGTAACTAACTGCTTTTCTCTTGCTGCTTTTAAGATTCTCTCTTTGTCTTTAAACTTTGGCATTTTAATTATGATGTGTCTTGGTGTGGGCCTCTTTGAATTCAGCTTGTTTGGGACTTTCTGTGCTTCCTGGGCTTGTATATCTATTTCCCTTGCCATGTTAGAGAAGTTTTCTGTCATTATTTCTTCAAATAGGTTTTCAATCCCTTGCTGTCTCTCTCTTCTGCTTCTGGTACCTCTATAAGGTGAATGTTTGTATGCTTGAGGTTGTCCCAAAGGCCCCTTAAACGATCCTATATTTTTTGGGTTAATTTTTTCTTTTTGCTGTTCTGGTTGGGTGTTTTCTGCTACCTTATGTTTTAAATCACTGATTTGATCCTCTGCTTCATATTATTTACTGTTGATTCCCTCTAGTGTATTCTTCATTTCCATTATTGGATTCTTTATTTCACTGGTTCTTAATTATGTTTTCTGTCTCCATTTTTATGTTTCCTAACTCTTTGTCGAAGTTCTCCCTGAGATCACTGAGCATCTTTATAACCAGTGTTTGGAACTCTGCATCTGGTAGATTACCTGTCTCCATTTTGTTTAGTTCTTTTTCTGGAGCTTTGTTCTGTTCTTTTATTTGGGACATGTTTCTTTGTCTCCCCATTTTGGCTGCCTCCCTGTGTTTGTTTCTATGTATTAAGTAGGGCTGCTATGTCTCCCATACTTTTATTTTAAAATCTTACATTTTAAAATGTTATCACTCATAATATACATTAGAGTGGCCTTATGTAGTAGGTGTGCTGTGGGGTTCAGTGATGCAGTCTTCCTGGTCACCTGAGCCATGCACTCCAGGTGTGTCCCTTGTGTGGGTTGTGTGTGCCCTCCTCTTGTAGTTGAGCATTGGTTGCTCTTTGCACGTCAATAGGAAGGAATGACCCTCAGGCTCACTGGTTGTGAGGACTGGCTGTGGAGGACTTGTGGTTCAGGGTCTGACCCTACAGAGCAGGATCTGCCTCAGCAGAACTCTGGTGCCTGCCCAATCCACTCTTTGGTATATCATCCTTAGAGGCTGCTGAGTGATGCTGCAGCTTGATTTGAAGCTGGCCACTGGGGGCACCACCTCAGGGCCACCCAGGAGGAGCCACAAAGAAATCCAAAGATGGCCACCACTGTGCCATGCTTGGAAGTGCCTTGAGAGGCCAAGCCATGAACTAAGGCAGACTGCTGCTAGTGCCAGGGCTGCTCAGATAGAGGTACAGGACACACTCAAGCCAGATGCTTGAGTGGGGGTTCCATGAACCTTTGAGGGTTCCATGAACCTTTGAGAGACCCTAGGAAATCTGCAGCATGAGCCAAAGCAGGTGGTCTGTATTAAAAAGCTACTGAAAGCGGCTTGGGTGTGCAAGAAACATGGGAGAGAGGTATCTCGAATCACCAGGGTGTGGCAAATGAACAGTGTTAGCCAGCTTGATGGAGACTCAGATATGACAGCTGCCTGTGTCTGCACACAGGGAAGGGGAAGGGCTCAATAAAGAAACAATGGTTTCTTCCAGCTCCTCTATCCAGGAGATATCTGCCCTTCCAGACCCCATCCTGAAGCCAGACAACTCAGTTCCCCACTATATGTCCCTGCCACCTCTCCAGGTGCTGCCCCAGTGCTGGAGCTCAGAGCCAATGATTCCATCAGAGAGTAAGTCAGTGCACAGTCCCTTTAAGTGGAGTGCCTGGACTCCAGCTGCCCTCTGTCTCACTCAATCACAAACTCTGCTGGTTTTCACAGTAAGAAGTTATGGGGACTTCTCTCCTGGCACTGGTACCCTGGGCTGGGGAGGGCCTGTTCCTTTGGGGGTACATCCACAGCTGAGCTATTTCTCCCAATTTTTAATGGTCACAGGCAAGTGTGACCAGCCCGTTCTGTGTCTGTGCCCCTCCCACCAGTCTCAAGGTGGCTTCTTCTTCATGTCCTTAGTTGTATGGCTTCCGTTCAGCAACATTTCAGGAGATTCTCAATGATGGTTGTTTTGTAGTCTAGTTGTAGTTTTGATGTGGTTGTGAGAGAAGGTAAGCACAGTGTTTACCTACTGTGCCATCTTGACCAGAAACTTGAAAATATTTTTTATTCATGTTATGACTAGCTATTAAATCCAGGCAAGTCTAATTTTAACAATTATAAACAAAAATAAGCTATGATTATAGAGATTCAGATACACTGCAAGACTAGAAAAAACTAAAAGAGAAATATTAATGAAAAAGAAAAAGGAATAGTCACACTAAGATCCAGTAATTCAAGTAAATACTACATGGTGTTTTGAAATATTTTAAAAATTCTTCCCTACCCCATAGTTTTTATTTTAAAATCTTACATTTTAAAATGTTTTCACTCATAATATACTTATTAACTTGTGACATGGATATAAATAATATTTTGTGATTATAAACATTGAACTCATGCCATGTGCTGTTCAATGTATACCTGTTGCTTTTTTGCAACAGAAAAAACAACAACTAATAATGGCTACATGACTTATTTCATGAATGGAATAAAACAGTTTTTATTGAAACTATATTTTTCTAGAACAATATGAAATAGTTATTAATGGGAAGTAAATGACAGCTTCACATGTACAGTGACCTTGTCACTTTTTTTTCTTTCTTATCTAGAGGCAGAGCTTTAACTTTAAGTGATAGTGTAGCTCTGTCATCAAAGACAAGATTGCCTTGAGTTTTCATTCTCAAAAAAATTTGCAAAGATCACCTTCATACCAAAAATCCACATCACCGAAAGAACATCATACATTAAAATTTTTATGTCAGTGATCAAATGAGAGATATTGTAACTTAGTGGTTACAAAAGGAATAGAGTGAAAGACTATTGAGTTTGATGTATGACTGCTTAATCTGGAGAAAATAGGTCCTGCAAAGAAGAGCTCTTTTGTGAGAAACACACACACGCACACACACACACACACTGGTTAGTAGGAAATATTCATATTACTAAATATACAGGGGTGACGAATCTGCTCATGTATACTAAGCATCAAAATAACATTCTGAACATAAAAGAGTTAGAAAGAAAAAACAATCATGGCTCTGGAATGAGCAGTTAATTGTATGACAACTTTAAAAGTCTTGCTTTGGAATTCAGAGATCAAAGAGGAGCTGTAGTCTTTGCAGTTCCATTAGGAATTAGACCCAAACCACTTCCTTTTTTATGACAGTATTCAACTATCCACTTCAGATCTTCCCAATAGAAAGCCTAATGAGCCCTGTGGAAGCCACGCTGCCTGCCAAGAAAATAATCCTTCCTCCAAAAGCCCAGGAATAATATTCCTTAACGCTCAGAAAAGTGCTGAAATGTTGTCACTCAAAAGACTTTCTACAGTTCTCTCTGGCAATCCTGGAGAACCTAATGAGTGAAAAGCCAAAGTACAAAAAGAATCATCATCCATACTTAGAAGAAGAAAAAAAAAAAGCAGTGTTATAAGTCAGAAAATTAACTACTGTCAAAAATGACCATCTAGGAGTGTCAAGCAATGCCTGTCATGGCTTCTCAAATCACCCCAGCAGGAAAGCCCAGTAATTCACTGCCTTGCTAATGTGCAACGCAAGCTGTTCTGCATATTCATATTTCCATTCCATTTTGGAGATGTATTTGAAGACTAAGTAATCCTGAGGCCAGTGAATGAGCAAATCTTGTAGCAAGACTGTTACAAAGGAGAAAGTCGCCTTTTTCCATTGTTTCTACTTTATTCCCTTATTTTTATATCACCCATTGGCTTCTTTTTTCTTCTCTCATCAAACATCAATTTTTTTTACATTAAAAAAATAGACAAAATGCCCTCTGGAACATATAGAAATCAACGTTTCTGACTCTGAGTAGGTGCTTCCCAGGAGATTGTTAGAAAATAAGTGGACATGCAACTATGAGCAAGGCACTACAGTTGCCCTCAAAGAGCTTGTATCATAGTTAATATTCAGACAAAAACAATTGCAGTTATGATGCAGGGTACTAAGTACAATAATAAGGCAACAACAGAGACCTAAGTGGTATTTAAAGTATGAGGTCTGACAATTAAGTTTGCAGACTCATCCTAGAAAAAGTTCTACATACCTCATTGCTGAATATCATTATGGTCACCTTCAAAGTACTCCCCTTGTGAAGCTATGCACTGACGCCAGCGCCTAATCTGCCCTTCAAAGCAATTTTGGAACTCTTTTTCTGGAATGGCCATCAGAGCTGTCGTCATATTACTCTCGATGTCCTGAATGTCATCAAAATGTCTTCCTTTCAATATTTCCTTTATCTTCGGGTAAAGAAAGAAGCCATTGGGGGCCAGATCGGGTGAGTAGGGAGGGTATTCCAATACAGTTATTTGTTTACTGGCTAAAACCTCCTTCACAGACAGTGCTGTGTGAGCTGGTGCATTGTCATGATGCAAGAGCCATGAATTGTTGGTGAAAAGTTCAGGTTGTCTAACTTTTTCATGCAGCCTTTTCAGCACTTCCAAATAGTAAACTTGGTTAACTGTTTGTCCAGTTGGTCAAAATTTATAATGAATAATCCCTCTGATATCAAAAGAGGTTAGCAACATCCTTGCAACAAGTTCGTGAACTTAATTGTCAGACCTTTCATATGTACCAATGAAAGAATTGGGGAATCTTTCTGGAGAAAATGATGATTAAACTGAGACTTGAAAAAGCAGTAGGAATTGCCCACTGAATGTGCCAACCTTGGATTATACAATTTTCTTTTTGCTTATAATTTTGTGGGTCAGGAATTTGAGGACAATTCTTGCTTGGAGTGTCTCAGGTGGTTGCAATCAGATGTCGGCTGGGATTGCAGTCGGCTGAGTGATCAACTGGGCTGGATGGCCAATATGGTTCACTTGTGTGAGTGTGAATTGCTGGCTGTTTGTCGGGATCCCACTGGGCTGTCAGCCAATGGTGCCTGTATCAACATAGTGGTCTACGGGTAATTGGACTTCTTACATGGCAGCTCAAAGCTCCAAGCAGAAGTGTACCAGTGAGCAAGACAGAAAGCTGTGCTATCTTTTCTGATCCAGCGTTGGATGTCATGCAGAGTCACTTCTGCATGCAGTTAGTTACAAATGAGTCACAAGCTTAGCCAGATTCAAGCAGAGGGGACATAGAGCGTGGTGCTCCATGGGAGCTGTGTCAGTGAATTTTCATTAATGTTTTTTAACTGCCACAGATGACATAAATGAATAAAACAAATTTATTGTTTTGTTTTGACCTGAAGAGTTGAGATCCATTAAGATCTGCCACGTTCTAGCTTGTGTGGAAAGTATTTTTGAGAGATTTAGATTTCACCTAGAAGTTGAGATCGATGTTGTTATTATACTCAAATAATTTTTTGATAGTTTCACCTGATCCGTATCCCTGTCAATTGCGTAGTTGGGGTTGGGTGCTCAAGGTTCGGGAGGAATTAATACAAGTAGGTCCTTTTTGGATCAGCAGCCTCCTCAGGGATGGAGTTCAAACTTACTTGTTAGTTTATCTACATGAGAACAGAATTAGATAAAAACAAAGCTATTAAAGATTCTTAAGTGCACGTGACTTAATGAGGGAGATTCTTTTTTATTTATTCATATTTTTATTAAATTTATTTATTTTTAAACTTATAGTAGACATACAATCTTATATTAGTTTCAGGTGTACAACATATTGATCTGACATTTACCTACTTTACCTTGTGATCACCATGATAAAAGTCTAGTAACCATTTTTCATTGTACAAAGTTATTATATAATTGACTACATGTATTCCCTATGCTATACATTCTACCCCCACAACTTAATTGTTTTATAACTAGAATTTTGTACCTCTCAATCCCCTCCACCTTTATCATCCATTCCCCCACCACCCACCCCTCTGGCAACCATCCATTTGTTTTCTGTATCTAGGCAATGAGAGCTACAAATATGTAGTTTTCATTCAATTTATCTGCATCAGCCTTTTGAAACATGTAAATTGCAGGGTCGTCTATAAGTTTAGTCTTTATCTTGAACTTCTCTATTGATTTTGGAATGAGGCCTGGGAAAATGCTTATTTATGACCACCTGGATTCCTTCATTTAAGATGAATTTTGTAGTAGAATAACAACTTATTTGTTTAGTTCTCTTGGCTGACATGATACTGTATTTGGTAAAGATGAAACTATATTACTCTACTGTGTAAGAAAAAATTAATATAACCTCAAATAGTTCTTCACAGACTCATTTTTCAAAGACATCTCCTGGTTTAGTTGGAAAGTAATGGCTTAAACACTAGCAATGTGTAGGAGAACTGTTATTTTATGATCGTGTGCAAAAGTAAATGAGATGTCACGTAAGCCAGTCACTCAGCTCTGTCAAGAATCATCTGTGCTCAGTAATGAATGATTTCCTCTCAACATTTGGTTAATTTTTCTTGCTGTGATCTAAAAAGTCTCTCTTGAATCCAAACTACAGAACGATATACAGGATTAGCAATTTACAATAATGTGACTTTGCTGCTCCGTCTGCTTTTGAAGTTGAATTCAGGGCATCATATGCTTTTAAAAGACCCTGCTTCAGTGATCGCTTTACCACCAACTGATATTTCTTCTCAACCCTCTGTGTTACTTCTCAAGTCATGGATGCCAAGAGTGCATAAATGATTTTCCAAAGTTACACATCATATATCCCCAGTCTCAGCAACCAATCCCTTTTCCACTGAACTTTTGTATTATAAAATATTATAGAAGTTTGCAAAGTCAGTACATAAAGTATGATGACCATGAAACTATTATACTCATCTCTGTTATTACTTTTACTTCTTAGTCCCTAGAAACTGAACATTTTAAATATGTGGAGCTCTTGGGATAAATTACTGGTTTAAGTTCCCCTGACGGCGATAATCACTTTTGTTTGTTTTGTTTCCCCTTTTATTACTGAACAGAGGATTCATTCCTAGAACTTAAGTTTTCCTCCTTGTAATTTATAAACTATCATGTGGATTTTACCTACTGGTAAAATATCTTCTTTTTCCTACCATGGAAATGGTAGCTGTTCACTGAATGTTCGGGCCCATTTAGGGAGCTCCTGCTCTATTGCCTGAACCTGTGTCTTCCTAAATACATAAGCAGTTAGTGTACAAAAGACAAACAGCCTTAAGTAAATTGGGCTCATCTCATTTGACTTAGCAAATAGAAGAGCGAGCTTTTTGATGCAACTTCTAGAACATTACCCTCAATAAGCAACTCTCTGACTATAATTATTTCTGGGATGCCAATTCACGTGTATTACTAGCTACCTTTTTGTATTAAATTATAGTGCTCATATTTTTCTTTAATGAACTTTAATGGAATATTTATATCACTTTAGAACTTGAATTAATATTGCACAATTTCAGGAGGCCCTACCATTAAGTAAGAAAATGTTTTGTAAAGCTCAAGTAGCACACAGAAAGTTCAGTATCATCTGACCCCCAGGCTTAATATTTGTTCATAAAAATTACAGATGTCCTTTTTAAAATCATTGCTCACAAAAAATAGCATTTTAAAGAATATAAGTGAGGAAACATTTCAGCTATAGCACTGATATAAAAACAGCTACACTGTGATGCCATCACTTATGATGGGTGTTAAAGGAAAAACTCCACCTTGTTAAATTATGTAATTTTTAAAATTTACCTGTGAAATAAGACTAAACTCTGCCCTTCTGTTGTGACATAACTTTTACTAAGAAATTAATGCAATGAATTATTTTCTTTTTTTTTTTTTTATTAAATTTATTGGGGTGACAATTGTTAGTAAAATTACATAGATTTCAGGTGTACAATTCTGTATTACATCATCTATAAATCCCATTGTGTGTTCATCACCCAGAGTCAGTTCTCCTTCCATCACCATATATTCGATCCCCCTTACCCTCATCTCCCACCCCCCACCCCCCGCCCCCCTTACCCTCTGGCAACCACTAACAATGAATTATTTTCAAGTTGAATCCAAGTTTGTTTAAGTCCTCTAGCAAAGCATTTTCTATTGATTCCCTTTAATATAGAACCGTTGGCTCACAGATAAATTAATGCTCATTTCCCTTTGCATAGTTGTTTTTTTTCCAGCCTGAGACCAGTGATAAACCATTTTGCTGGGTTTATTAATTCTTAGAAAATGCTTTCCCCACCTGGAAGGCTTCCTACATATGAGTGTCTGCATGCGGTGCATTGCGTCTCAGTGAATGGCATTCTCAGCTCTGGGATTTGGAATCATTTATTGTGCAACAGCAAATTGTACAGCAGTGCTGCTCACCTAGCTAGTTTGGGGAAAGACCTTCTGAACAGCTAAGTGCTGCTAACTGAATGCTACCTTTTTTTTAATGATGTTCTATTAAGCAAAATAACAAAAATCAGAAAATTCAATCATGCCTTGTAAGATCAGACCCAACACACAAAGGGATTCATATGCATTACTGAAGAATGGTTTCACCAAGTAATTATATCTTATCTTATTTGTAGCCTAAAATTATCAGGGATGAGCAGAAACAAAACTATGTCAAAATTCTTCAATGATAAGCTTAAATTGTTTCTTTAGAATACCACTCTGGAATCCTATATTATTAATCATGTTCCTGAAATAGGGTTTAACAGCATTTCCCCTCGCACCTATTTCTCTTCTACCTCTACCATCAAATAGGATTTTCTACTGTTGATTATACAACAGACTGTGGGTTTGAAAGTGGCCCGGAATTCCAGAGTTCCAATTTGGAACCTTAAGAATGGCTGGTTTCATACCAAACTGTACTCTATACTTCTTCCTCATCCTGGGATCATTCCATTTTGTCATTGTGTATACATATATCTCTGTGACGAATATATAGCTCCCACTTCCATCATGTGAGTTGTTGCTGGGAGTTCTATTAAACCAAGGACTATACTTCCTAGACTTTTTGCTTCTGTGTTAAGTGATTTTCACCAATGGAACATAAGCTGAAGTGGGGTGGTGACTTTTGGGCTTGAGTTTTTAAAAAGTATTTATGCCTTCTCCAATGTCTCTCATCCACTCCTTTTCCCCTTCTGCTGGCTAGAGGCAGATGACAGAGGTCCTAAGGGAGTCCAGAGCTACAGGCAGAAGGGGCCTGGTTCCCTGAATGACTGCGTGAAGGAAAGCCATACCTGACAAATAGGAGCAGCCACTGTGGACTTCTGCATGAGTAGGAAATACATTTCTATTGGAGTTAGTCATGGGTATTTGGTGGTTTCTTTGTTACGGCAGCTAGCATTTCCTAACTATAATAGTTTTCTATGATTTTATGAATTTACTAAGAAGTAAAACTGACTTGTTTATTTTTTAAACTTCTTATATTGCCTACACCCACTCATTGTCTAGCACTATCCCCTATTGAGTTCTTGCTGTGTGGTCATCACTGTACTAAGCTTTTCATACATTATCACAGTCATCTTTACAACATATTACAAAATCATTACAAGGGATCATGAAGAAATGTAACCTCCCCCATGAACAACGAGAGATTGCGCAGCTTTCTCAAGGTCATACATTTAGTGAGAGTTTAAACCCATAATATTTAATTTCAAAATATATTTCTTTTGCACTAAACTGTTATCTTCACAAATTTCATTGATTGAGGGCTTTCTCTGGGCCATCTTTGTATTTTACACAAATCATCTCATTGACTCCCTCAAGAAGCATATGCGGAAGGTACTTAATAACAGAAGAGACAAGATTATTTTATAGCTGTGTACACTAAACATCTTTGTGAGCACTTGTACTGTGCCGGTTTATGACATGTGAAGTCCAAAGGAAGTAGGTTTATTTACCATTTTACAGAGTGGTTAGGTAGACAAACACTGATACAAACAGCTGATGAACTAAAGCAAGCCATAATGGAACATTAAAATCAAGGTAGACTGTAACTTAACTAGAAAGATATTGCATTAGTTTGCGAGTGCTTAAACAACTGAGTGGCTTAAATAACAGAAATGTACTGTCTCACAGTTCTGGAAGCTATAATCTGAGATCATGATGTCAGCAGGGTTGGTTCCTTCTGAGACTGTGAGGGAGAATCTGCTCCCTACCTTTTACCCCACTTCTGATAGCTGGCTGCAACCTCTACGGTACCTGGGCTTGTACAACTATCACCTTGATCTCTGCCTTCATCTTCACACAGTGTTCTGTACTGTTTGAGTATCTGTCTAGTACTTTCCCCTTTCTATAAGAAAGTTGGATTAGAGCCCATGCTAATGACCTCATTTTAACTGGATTACCTTTCTAAAACTCCTGTCTCCAAATTGTCACATTCTGGTCTTTGGGGTTAATATTTCAATATATGAATTTTGGGGGGTCACAATTCAAACCATGACAAGTATTCATGCATTCACTTAATTAACACATAACCACTGGGTGCCGGGCATTTTTAGGTGGTGGGGGGGTAAGCAATGAACAAAATAGATAAGGTCCCTGCTCTGATGGCACGCTGTCTCACTTACCTGCTTAGTGCAAAGGTGTTGTCCACTGCATCCCACTGGATGACTTCAAAATTTTTTGATAAGTTATTTTAACATTTTGATCCTATATTTTAAACAGCTAAAACCTATACATCTCCCCCATTTTCCAAACCCTGTACAATAAATGCAGCTGTATTTAATACATGAATTTATTCCACTTATGGGTAAAGTTTGGATGTTAGAACAACTATAGACTTTTTTTTTTTTAGGTCCCCAGCATTACCCTTAATGAATTAATTCTGGATGTTTGCTAAATGACATAACATACAACATTGTAAGCAAATTAATTGTTATTTAACATAGCATTGCTTTGCATTAATTTTGCATTTCTAGGCTATTGATATGCTTTATACACTCTAAGCTTTATACTTCTGCAGTTAAGCAATTTGCAAAAATGTTCTTACCACATCTCCTCTTTCCAGTGCTGCAAAACTGGCAGGATTCAGGGAAGGCGACCCTCATGGACAAGAGCTACTAGGAACTGGTGCACAGTCTGAAAAGATAAGCATGTTTTAAGAGTTCTCCTAGAAGGAATCAGGAAACAGTCCTTTCAGATATAAAGTGCACAAATTAACATTTTGATATTGGAAAAGTCTGTCAGTTTCTTGAGAAAAGAAAAATTAGAAAAAAAACACCCATCCATCTATTCAGGTGCCCTCCTGGACCAGTAAGACCCAGCACTGTGTTGCTGGCATGTGGGTGGCATCTGTTACTTAGTAGGTGTGTTGTTACCAATGTGTGGGGAAGGGTGGGAGTGGAGGTGATGGTGCAGTACTGAAACAGGCTTGGACACCTGTTCCCAAGACCGTTTTATTTCTTCTTCCCGGAACTTCTTCCTCTGTCCCCATCTCCCATTTACCGGGCTAATTTTCTCCGCTACAGCTGACAAATCTGAGTTACTGCCTTTGAGGAGTCCTCCCCAATTCCACATTAGCCTTCCCTGCTCTCTGCTCCCCTGACATAGTCATGACCCCTATCACCGTCCCCACCAGCCTTAAGGGTAAATGCCAACCTACTCATTTGTCTCTTCCACTACACAGTGAATTTCAGGAAAGGGATTACATTTTTTTTTTTTTTTTTTTTTTTTTACTGTTGTTGACCTGGTGCCTAGAACATAGAGGTGCTCAACATATATATTTGTCAAAAGAAAAAGTTAGAATGATACACATTTACCAGTTATAATTCAAGGAACACACTGTTTTCTTGAATATAAGCATACACTAGAAAAGCACAGCTTAAAATGAAGAAGCATATGGATATATAAACAGTGTTTATAATAATACAAAGCATTTTTCTATTGCTCTCAGTCATTTATTGTTGGATGACATTTCAGAAGTCAATGTTGCTGAAACTTAAATTAAGCTCTTCATGAATAAAATTGAGAAAAAAAACGTCACCCACCTCCCAGGGGTGTTGTGAGGATTACCTGAGACACGTTTTCATTTTGTAAAAGGCTATACAAGTATTAGGTTTGTTATTATCACTCAAAAAAAAAAAAAAAAAAATCAGTGCCATAAATCAGATTACATAAAATTCACTTATGGAAAGAACAGCTATCCAAAGATCCCCAAATTCACTTTATTGACAAAAATGCTCTTGGTAAATTTTGTTGTATATCATCGTCAACAGATATTTATGGAGCTTGTGCTGGAAACAATTTCTTTTATTGGCATTTTGGTGAAAGTGCAGGAGGCTTGGCATCATTACATGCATTTCCTAATTAAATGGCAAGAGTTATTTAAATAGCTTCACTTTGTGGATTGCAACCTTTGGAGTGCATTTGTTCAGAATAGAAGTTTGATGTGTTTTACACCAGGCTCAGGGGAGGCATTGGTAAGATAAAGTTGTGAAATCAACCATCGTTTTGACTTCTTTGTTTTTCTTTCCTTGTGGCACAATAATAATTTGCTGTTTTAGTTTCTTATTGCTGATGTAAATTACCACAAATTTAATGCCTTAAAACAACATAGATTTATTGTCTTACAAATGTAGAGGCAGAAGGATAAAATTGAAGTGTCACCAGGGCTGCATTTCTTCTGTTGGTTTCATTGGGGAACCAATTCCCTTGTCTTTTGCAGCTTCTAGAGTCTGCCTGCATAGCTTGGATCATGGTCTCTTCCTGGTATCACTCTGATACGGCCAAGCGAGTAGCCCCCACCACCTCGAAAAACTTCAAGTTTTTTCCTACAGGGTTTTAACTTTCCTTTTCCTTAAGTTTCCTTTTCCCAGTTTCTTTGCTCCTACCCCGCCACCCCCACCCCCCACCCCCACACACACGCACTTCTTAATTATTTTGTAAATCAGTTTCTTAATCTTGGGCAACCAATTGTTTTTGGCCTGAATCATAAGTGTTTTTACTCCCTGCTTTAGATAATTACCCTAAAACTTGTGATTTATACTTGTTGATTGTAATCATTGAAGCCTAATGTACTTTCTAACCCATCCTGGGCCCAGTTCCTGGACAATTGATACCACCTGAGTGATCAGTTGAATGGCCACAGGCTCCACAGAGCTGACAGGTTTTCCATCACGTTGCCACCCCACATCAATAGCTTTGAGCTCTGCTCTTTAAATCAACACTTTTAAATTTATTATTTAAAATTTATTTTTCCTCATCAAGGGGCCTTGGGAATACAGATGATACCCCAGCAAGATTACCAGTCCCAACCAAAGAAGCCAATATGGTCTTCCAGGTGGATCTCAAAACCGCCCTGCCTCTCATCTAAGATCAGATAGGGTGAAAGTTCCATGAATCCCCCAATATGTAGGGACCACTCTACACCCCTGCCCAGCAGGAAGCAGATACAGAAGAAAAGACCTTCTGTCCCTCAACTTCTCATATGCAAATCACATCTCTCAAGGGGAAAGCAAGGCAGGCAGTTAGGCATTGGGTCTCTGAATTCCTGCATGTCCAACACAACCCACAGAATGTGACCACTGAAAAGACCTCTCTCCACCCAAACCTTCCCCTTTTCACTATAATTATCTACCCCTATGAGGAAACAAATGGGTACAAAATACCCAACTAGATTAGATCAATCACTCACACCTGTGCAGTAAAGGCCACAATGACCTTCATTTCACCTGGGCCTCATTATACCATCATTATAATTTCATACATATGCCAAGAAGTTCATTAATATCATTATAACAGACTGAATTCTGGGAAGGAACATGCTCAGTCTAAAAAGATGAGGTAATAGTCTCTTGTCAACCACAGGTGGCAATTAAGGGGTCCCACGCCCGGAGAGAAACAGCCCATCCTAGAAAAGAAAGAGTAAAACCAGCAAGTCCTCGCCTGCCAGCACCTTTTGAGCCATGCTTTTGCTCAGGCCGGGCCCATGCCTATACCTTTGGAGTGTACTTTCTCTTCTAATAATGGGCCCTTGAGCCACTGCCTTCTGCTCAGGCCAGCTCCTACCTCTTTGGAGTATACTTTTTCTTCTAATAAACTGCTCTTTCACCACTTTATTTCTATGTCTCGTTCAATTCTTTGCTCGAGATGCCAAGAACCTGGACACCTCTCCAAGGAGGGCCCACGCTCCGGCAATGTAGCAGCTTGGATTCCCGGTTTTCCTCCAAGAGGCCTGGGTTTGATCTCCGGTGTGGGAGCCCAGCCTGGACACCACCGGCTTCAAACCCCGGTGTGGGAAACAAGCCTGGGCATCGTGCCGAGAAGGGCCTACTCTCTGGTAACAACTCCAACCTCTTGCTTCCACTGTTACATCTCCTACATCTCATTTGACTCTCTCTCCTCCCCTCCGTAAGGACCCAGTGTTGACATTAGGCCCTCTTGGATAATGTAGGATAATCTCCCCATTTCAAAACCCCTAATTTAATCACATCTGCACTCCCTTTTGTCATGTAAGGTAACGAATTCACAAGTTCTGGGGATTTGGACCTCTTTGGGTCTTAATGGATACCTTGGGAAAGCTGTTATTGTTTTTATCACAATACCCAAAACCATTTTTTTTCTCTTTGAACTATTGCTTCTAGTGGCATTGGAGTCAATGTTATCTAGGGTTATAAGTGATCAGTTATAAGTAGTATAGATATTTTGATTAGGTTGTATTAGAAAGCTTGAGTTGCTATATAACAGCAGACATTTACTATCGCACACAGTGTCTGTGCGTCAGAGATTCAGAAGTGGCTCAGCTGGGCAGTCTTGGCTCAGGTTCACTCCTGAGGTTCAGCCAAGATACATCTGAAGGTTTCACTGGGCTACAGACTCTGCTCCCAAGGGGCCTCACTCCCGTGCGTGGCAAGGTGGTGCTGGCTGTCGGAGGGAGGCTGCAGCTCCTCACCAAGCAGATCTCTACTGAGGCTTCTTGAGTGTCCTCATGACGTCACAGCTGACTTCCCCTAGAGAGAATAATTCAAGAAAGAGCAAGGTGAAAACAACAATGTTTTATGAACAAGCCATCTTATCTCTAATCCAAGCCATATTAGGTACGAAAATTTGCTGTATGGTCCACTACAAATTATTTCACTTTATTTCATCAGATAAATGTTAGGAACTCATTCCTGACTGTACTCTAATCATCCAGTAGGTTAAACCCTAAGTTTCCCTCTGCTGAAAAACGAACTTAAGAAGAATAAATATATGCAGAATTATGAGAGAGATGAGCATCTGAGCATCAATAGTTTTTTTTTTTGTTTTTTTTTTTTTTGTCTTTAATATAGTCTACTGACATTTTCCCAGCTTGGAGTATTCACCTCTCAGAATTCTCTCTGGTTTCTTTCAGGGTCCACTGCACCCCACTTAGTGTGTTACAGAGTATGGACAAATTGCATACTTCAGTTTTATATTTAGTGTTTTCTGACAGCATAGTTTTCCTACCTTCTGCTTCTAACAGTAGTCAAAAGTGCTTTAAACTATACCATCACCTCTTTGCTTATCCGCCTCTCCAAAAGACAGAAAAAGACAGGAGAGGGAAAGGAAGAGGGCTAGAAGAGGAAGCGGAGAAAGAGGGGAGGAGAGAGGGGGGAAAGAGAGAGAGAGAGCCTCTGTTTCATCACATGGAAACTAATTTTGTCATCAACAGGTGTGAGATCTTTAAAGTTGTCAGCGGTCTGGGGTTGGTTGAGACTGCCAGAGTTGCAGCAGTAACACTTTCTTATGGCACCGAAGGAAGTGTCAAGACAGAGCAGACATTTCAGCAGCCAGAAAAACAGAATTAGTGACAACCATTCTCTCCTGGGCTATTTCTAGAGACAGGATTGTTCTGTCATTAAGAACAAATTTGGAAACAGATTCTCCTTGGAGGACAGTCTCTTCCCTCTGAGGCCTTTTTGGAGTGGCTATTTTCCCCCCTGCACTTGTATTAGATATTAGAGGTGAGGTAGGCATCCCCTTTGCTCCTATTGTCCCTTCTAGACTATTCTCTTTCTTTTCTATGCCAACAGATTGCACCCAGATGCAGCCCATCTACCAACCCATCTGCCAACCAACACTCTTTTATTCCTTGAAGATGTTAGATCCTGGCTTACTGTCACTTTCTCCAACTCTACCCCTGTCATAATAGTGGGTGATTGCAATCCTCACTTAGGCTATTTTTCCAAAGGCATAAAATCTCAGTCTCTTTGACTGCTTTCTTCCAATGACTTTTCTTCCTCTGAACCACCTTGGATACTCATTCCCACTGAAAGTACCAATACTGAAATCTCTCCATAATCTTAAATCCAAGCATCCTAATCTCTGAACATCATTTAGCCTTTTTGCTCACTCAGTACTATTGCTCTGACTACTGTTCCAACCCACCATTATAATTGAAATCCATTGATTCTGCCAGCTTTTTACTTATTCTCATGTCCTCCCTTACTTAAATTCCATGTCAATCATTGTAATCATTTCCTTGAATACACTTTTACCTTTATTGTATGTACTTGGCAAAGTCCCAAGCCTGGTAAAATCTAAATCTCTACCTTATCCCTGTACCTGCTCAGGTGAAAAATGTCTGGAGAAAAACAAGCAACCGTGATGATGGGTCTCTCTTAAGTTCACAGTAAATTACTTTAATTGGGCTCTTAATGCTGCTCAACAGTCCTATTTCTTGCTCCATTCATTATCCAATTCTCCTAAGCAACTATTTCATTCCTCTGTTTCTCTCCTCACACTTCTAATCTTTAACACCATTCTCACCTTCCCATCGAATCCCGTCATTTCTATATACTCTGTATTTCATCAGGTTACAGTAGAAGAATTGCCTGTTCTATGAGTTCAGCCCAACCTCTCCCTTTTGCACAGTGTTGGGCACTAGGACAGTGTGGGTTGGAAGTAAAAAGTTAAAAGTCGTGTTTACTTTCAATGTAAAGCTCTTTAAGATATTGGAACACAAGTAAAAGTTATTTGGGTTCAGGAGAGAGTACAAATCTAGTGGGTCTGAAGAATCCTTATGTCTATTTCTGCTGAGAACAAAGCCGGCTTCTGTGCTTTGGCTTAAAGTGGTGACACACATGGCATGAGGTGGCCATCCCCGGAGAAGGTAGCAAAGTCGAGTGGATGAGATAGTTCCTGGAGGATGTGGTCCTTCTTAGCAGAGGTTGCTGTAGTACCTGGAAAATATGCAGTGTCCAGAGGGAGTGGTGGTACTCAACTGATGCCTGGGGATGCCAGAGCCACCTAAGGAGCAGTGTGGTACCCAGAAGATGCTGTGGTACCCTGCAAGAGTGGCAGTATCCGAATTACTGCCTTGATATTGTGGTAAGGGCCTGGGGATCTGAACTTGGGGGTAAGAGGCAGGAAAAGTGTGTGTACTACCTAATGCCGCGCCAGATATACAATAGATTTCCATACAGATTTACCAGAGAAAGTACCGGAGGTGCCAAAAAAATGTATACAAGTGGACACTCTGGTAAACATTGGTCAAGCAGTAGTTCGCCATAATCGGAAGTGTCTGGGTGCTGATGGTAACCTCTGTGAGCAACTTTTGTAATTGCAGAAGTCAAACGTGACATGTATTTATCTTTTGTTATTGGTATATATTGAGCATTAAAATTTTAATACAGTTTTCCTTTCTTAAAATGTGTATACTTTTTTGGCACCTTCTGTGTAACATGTACAGTTAACTTTGAATTTCAGATAAACAGTGAATTTTTTTGTATAATTATATCCCAAATATTGCATAACGCATACTTATACTAAAAATTATTCGTTTGTCTGAAATTCAAAGCTAGCCAGACATCTGTATTTTAGTGTGCTAAATCTGGCAACTGTGTGCCCATAAGACTCCATTTTTTTATGGAGTACTATAGCTTGAATAATTATCTCTTACTATTTGAAAGCCATTTTCTGTGTAGCAAACTTCCCAGCAGGCTTATTGGAGTTGGGTTTTAAATTATTTACTTAAAACACAGTGCCACCTAGCTGGGATTGCTATTTAACTATTTCATACCTATTACATGTAAGGTTCAACCAAGCTCTCACAGTCTGCCCTGTGTTGAAATACAAGATTCATTACATTTCATTACATATTGGGAAGAAGCCCTTGTATCTAATTAATTCTTGAATTTTTTTTCCTTTGTCAGACAGCCAGCGTCTCTTACATACCTAAGATGTACTCAGGCTGAAAGCTTAGTTTTGAACAAATGAGGCAATGAATTACTATGTTTTGAGATGGGGGAAGTTGTTGGAAGAAACAAAGAATTTTAGCAGGGGAGGAACTGGTGCGGGACTCTAGGCAGAATGGATATGAAGAAACTAAAAGGGGAACATGTGGAAGGAAACTTTAAACTTAATTTAGTCTCCTTTATAATTTTGCCTGAATTCAGCCCTCGCTATGGCTCGGGATATACTGGCTTTGATAGGGTCTGGCTCTAGAATTAAATTTTCCCTTTTCAGAGCAGACATAATGTCATTAGAATAAATCACAGTTCTCACAGATTCTTGTTCTCCTGGTGGTGGAGAAGATGGGTTCACCTGACTCCTAGCCATGCATGTGTTGCTCCTTCTCTGTCCTCTCTGGGCTGCTGAGTTCAGCCTGATTCTGAAGCTGCATCCAGGTACAGTGAGAATGGATTCAGTGATGAGTTATCAATGTCTGCCATGAAAAGAGGGGTGTGGGAGATAAAGTGGCAAAATGGACCAAGAGTGACTTATCACAATGCTACCTGTAAGAGTGTCTTGACCTGTATGTTTAGGACAAGAATAGCAAAAGCCAGACAAGTTCCCAGGCCAATGTCTCAAGACACTTCTTGGTAGATCTTGGAATGGACAACTCACGGAGAGAAGTGAATGGGGGTGAGAATTGGCAGCCGAGGGCTGGGAGAAGCTATGTTCAAATTTGGCTCCTGGTACAGCTAGGAGAAGAACCCCTAGTTGGTTAACTCACCCATTGTTTCCCGTGTAGGTGGATGGGAACCACACAAATAGTATCCTATTTAGGTTGTGCTAGAAATGGAAGCCGGGACATAAAGGGACATAGATGCCGAATATGGCACATTTTCTCTCAATTCGCCCCTCAGCCTTCGTGGTAGACATTGCTAATCGATCACTGGATTCTCTCCCACTGAAAGCCTGAATGCAGCTTCACAATCAGCCTTAAATGAGAAACCCAGACAGCAGTTAGTAATATTGACTGGAAACTAATGTGACATTAATTGATGGAGACCAGATTCTAGGATAGCACAATTTCACACCAAACTTAAGAGTAAGAGCAATAACCCCACTATGGGACTAAAACAAAGATTGGAGAAGAGTCAAAGTTCAAGAAGAAAGATACAAGAAATCAGGGCACAGGCCATCTCCTGAGCTTCCTTATTCTGCTCTCAATGTGTCTCTGAGACCCTGAAAGATGGAACACTTTGAACAAAGTGCCTAAAAATGAAGACACTTTTAACTCTTGGTTAAAGGGGACTTTATACTGCGTGGTATTTTGAGTTCCTCAATTTTGGGCTAGTTAATATTTTACTATTAAAAATATCTTCTGCATTCCAAGTGACAGGATTAGTTGAGGACCAAAAAAAAAAAAAAAAAAAAAAAAGAATTTGAATAACTTGTGTATGAATTTGCATTTTGTTTGAATGGTTTTCAAAATTCCTGCCATATAATTGACATTAAGACTATTTTACTTCCAGAGTTTTGTATGCATCTGACTTAAATCACAGAGTTTATTTAATATCCTCTGCCTTTCAAAGTTATCAGCAAGATTTTAAAGCATATATTGATTTACATGATGTAATGCCAAGGCTTTTTATGTCTTCCTCTCCACCCTTCAACCCCACCCCCCGTTGTCCCCGTACACCTTTCTGACTCACTTTTATAAATGCTGACTCTGTGTTCTTGTCCTTATGAGTAGACCTAGTTGCTTAAAACAGGCACCATATTGATTGCTTCAAAAATGGGCCCACCTTTTAACCCACTTTGTCAGTCTCTGTCTACTCCTAGCCTAGGGTTTTTTATAGTGGCTAAGAGCAGAGAATCTAACTTGGGTTTGAGTTTCAGCTTTGTTACCTTATTATCTGTGTTACCTAGAGTAAGTTATTAAATATAAGTGTTACTTCCCTTACATGTCAAATGGGGGATAATAATGTCATTAATAATAAAACTGATTTGTAGAAATCATATGGGCTTATTCATGCACAATACTGGTACACAGTGAGTGGTCAATAAATGTTAGCTATTTTGTTGTTAGTGTCTTCTCTATCCCTTCTGAAAAGATAGCATAACCTTCTTCACAGCCTCCCTCCACCTATGTTCTCTGCTCCATTCCATCCTCTAGAACCAATTCTAGCTTGAGGTAGAGCCTGGATGGTCATAGTCACCAAAGAATCCCAAACCTGTGTGTAGCTAAAGACAAGGATCTAATCACAATGGAGAAATTCAAGACACAGATAGGGGCAGACAACTAATTAACGAAGCTAGATTATTTTATCTGGAACATATCAGTAAGGTGGCATTATTTTGTTATGGTTTTCATTAATATTCTCCAGGGAAACACAAAAAAATTAAAAATGTCAAAACCAACAACTCATAAGCAATTTAATAATTGTTTCTACCTTCATATTTTGACATCAACTTCAGAAGATTTTACACATATATGTGATGATAATATTTATATGGTACATTTTAGCTTCTCAAATCCCTGTCATATGTGTCTCCCATTTAACCTCAGAATCATCCCATGAGGTAAGACAAATATTATTTACCTACATTATACAAATAAGAAAATTGAGGGATAGAATTAAGTGTCTAGATCAAGGTCATCCTTTAGCAGGGGAAATAAACCCAAAAGTTGGGTTACTTTACTATCAAAAAAGAAATCAAAAATTAGGTTTCTTTACCACGGTCTTTCATCCTGAGTACTAATAACATTTTGAGCCAGATAATTCTTTGTTGTGGGAGCCATCCTATACATTGTAGGATGTTTAGCCACACCCCTGGTATCTCCCCATCAGATGCCAGTAGCACACTCTCCTCTCCCAAGTTGTGAAAATGTCTCTAGACATTGCCAAATGTCCCATGGGGTACAAAATTGACCTCTTGTTAAAGAACTAGTCCACAATCTGCTTTTTTTCTTCTTTTTATTAATTTCAGGTATACAAAGCAGCATAATAGTTAGACATTTAAACTCCTCATAAAATGATGACCCAGCCCCCCAAGCTACTACCCCTCTGGCATTTTATGTAGCTGTTACAATACCATTGACTATCTTCCCTGTGTTGTACTCCACATCCCATGACTACATATACATATATATTTAGTTATAGTTGACATTCAATATTCCTCTACTTCAGCTTCAGGTATATAGAGCATTGGTCAGGCATCTACACAGTCTGTGAAGTGATACCCCCTATAAGTCCAGCGCCCATCTGGCACCTTCCATGATTGATCTTTACAACATTGTTGATTATATTCCCCATACTGTATTAACTACCAATTTGTATTTCTTAATACCTTCACCTTTTTCACCTTGCCCCCCAACCCCATTCCCCTCTATCGCCCTGATTGGTCCAGTGCCTATCTGGCACCATACCTAGGTATTACAATATTATTGACTATATTCCTTATGCTATACCCTACATCCCCATGACTACTGTGTAACAACTAATTTGTACTTCTTAATCCCTTGCCCTTTCACTCACCCTTAACCCCTCTCCTATCTTACAGAGGTCCCTCTAAAATTCTTTGTAAAACTGATTTGGCGGTGATGAACTCCTTCAGCTTTTTCTAGTCTGGGAAGCTCCTTATCTAGCCTTCAATTCTAAATGATAGCTTTGTTGAGTAGAGTAATCTTGGTTATAGGTCATTGCTTTTCAATACTTGGAATACTTCCTGCCCATTCCTTCTTGCCTGCAAAGTTTCTGTTGAGAAATCAGCTGACAGTCTTATGGGGGCTCCCTTGTAGGTAACTAACTGCTTTTCTCTTGCTGCTTTTAAGAATCTTTCTTTGTCTTTCACCTTTGGCATTTTAATTATGATGTGTCTTGGTGTGGGCCTCTTTAGGTTCATCTTGTTTGGGACTCTCTGTGCTTCATGGGCTTGTATGTCCATTTCCTTCACCAGGTTAGGGAAGTTTTCTGTCATTATTTCTTCAAATAGGTTTTCAATTCCTTGCTCTCTCTCTTCTCCTTCTGGTACCCCTATAATGTGAATGTTGGTATGCTTGATCTTGTCCCGGAGGCCCCTTAAACTCTCCTCAACTTTTGGATTCTTTTTTCTTTTTGCTGTTCTTGTTGCGTGTTTTCTGCTACCTTATCTTCTATATCTCTAGTTGAATCCTCTGCTTCATCTAATCTACTGCTGATTCCCTGTAATATATTCTTCATTTCTGTTATTGTATCCTTTACTTCTGACTGATTCTTTTTCATTTTTTCCATCTCCATTTTTATGCTTCCTGTCTCTCTGTTGAAGTTCTCCCTGAGGTCAGTGAGCAGCCTTATAACCAGTGTTTGGGACTCTGTGTCTGATAGATTGCTTATCTCCATTTTGTTTAGTTCTTTTTCTGGAGCTTTGTTCTGTTCTTTTATTTGAGACATGTTTCTTTGTTTCCCATTGTGGCTGCCTCCCTGTGTTTGTTTCTGTATATGAGGTAGAGCTGCTATGTCTCCCAGTCTTAGTAGAGTAGCCTTATGTAGTAGGTGTGCTATGGGGCTCAATGGCACAGTCTTTCTGGTCACCTGAGCCATGTAATCCAGGTGTGTCCCTTGTGTGGGTTAAGTGTGCCCTCCTCTTATAGTTGAACCTTGTTTGATAATTGTACATCAGTGTGAGAGACTGACCCTTGGACTCACTGGTGGTGAGGACTGGCCTTTACTACAGCTGAAGAGTTGTGCAAGGGCTGACCCAATGGAGCAGAATCTGCCTCAGCAGGACTCTGGTGTCTGCCCAATGTGTCTCTTGGTTGTGTCGTACTAGGAGGTGGCAGGGTGATGTTCTAGCTTGTTTTGAAGCTGGCTACTGGGGGCACTAGCCCCAGGACCACCTTTGAGGGGATCTGCTGTCAGTCAAGTTCAGCCACAGCCCGTGCCTCACCTGGGACCACCCAACAGAATCCACGAAGAAATCCACACATGGCTGCCACCCATGCTGTGCTTGGAAGGACCTTCAGAGGTAAAGCCATAAACCAAGGCCTGTTGCCATTAGTGCCATGCTTAGGGCTGCTCAGCCAGAGGTACAGGGCATGCTCAAGCCAGATGCTGCTTGTCTGGGTTCTGAGAACCTTTGAGAAACCTTAGGAAATTCTGCAGCTTAAGCTAAGGTAGGCTGATTGCATGAAAAAGCCACTGGAAGTGGTTTGAGTGTTCCTGTAAGTTGCATAGGGCAACGTCTCAAATTGCCAGGGTGTGTTGAAGGAACAGTGGAGACGCAGATATGGCAGCCACCCAGGTCTGAACACCGGGAAGGGAGAGGGCTCAGCAAAGAAACAATGCCCTCCACCACCTCCTCCATCCAGGAGAAAGCCACCTCTCCAACCCCCATGCCAAGCCAGGCAACTCAGTTCCCCACTATATAAGGTCTGACAATTAAATTTGAGAACTTATTACAATGATGTTACTAACCTTTTTTTTTTTTTTTTTTTTTTTTTTAATATAGATCAGAGGGATTATTCATTATGAATTTGTACCAACCGGACAAACAGTTAACCAAGTTTACTATTTGGAAGTACTGAAAGGGCTATGTGGAAAAGTTAGACGACCTGAACTTTTGCCAATAGTTCATGGCTCTTGAATCACTACAATGGACCAGCTCACACATCCTCTCCAGCTCTGTGAGGGAGTTTTGAGCCAGTAAACAAATAATTCTATTGGAACACCCTCCCTACTCATCTGACCTGGTCCCCGTGACTTCTTTCTTTACCTGAAGATAAAGGAAATATTGAAAGGAAGATATTTTGATGATATTCAGGACATCAAGCGTAATATGACAAGAGCTCTGATGGCCATAGCAGAAAAAGTTCCAAAATTGCTTTGAAGGGTGGACTAGGTGCTGACATTGGCGCATAGCTTCCCAAGGGGAGCACTTCAAAGGTGACCATAGTGATATTTAGCAATGAGGTATGTAACACTTTTTCTAGGTTGTGTTCGCAAACTTAATTGTCTGACCTCTTAATTGTCCCTGCAGCCTTTCCAGCTGCTGCCCCAGCACTGGAGCTCAGAGCAAGTGATTCCATTGCTGGGTAAGTCCACATTCAGTCCCTTTAAGAGGAGTGCCTGGGAATGCAGCTGCCCTCAGTCTCATTCAGTCACAATCTTTGCTGGTTTTCACAACCAAAAATTATGGGGACTTTTCTCCCAGACACTGGAATCTTGAACTGGGGTGGTACTGGGAACTCTTGCTCTTCTGGTGGATGGGGGGACCCCCACAGCCAAAATATCCCTCCTTATCTTTAATGGTCACACATGGGTGTGGGACCAGCCTGTTCTGTGTCTCAACCCGTCCTACCAGTCTGGAGGTACCTTCTTCTGCATGTCCTTAGTTGAAGGGCTTCAGTTCAGCAAGATTTTAGGCGATTCTCAATAATGGTCGTTTTGTAGATTAGTTGTAATTTTGATGTGGTTGTGAGAGAAGGTAAGCACAGTGTTTACCTACTGCGCCATCTTCCACAATCTACTTTTTTTTTTTAATTTTATTTTATTAAATTTATTGGGGTGACAATTGTTAGTAAAATTACATAGATTTCAGGTGTACAATTCTGTATTACGTCATCTATAAATCCCATTGTGTGTTCATCACCCAGAGTCAGTTCTCCTTCCATCACCATATATTCGATCCCTCTTACCCTCATCTCCCACCCCCCACCCCCACCCCCATTACCCTCTGGTAACTACTAAACTATTGTCTGTGTCTATGAGTTTCTGTTTCTCATTTGTTTGTCTTGTTCTTTTGTTGATTTGGTTTATATACCACATATCAGTGAAATCACATGGTTCTCTGCTTTTTCTGTCTGACTTATTTCTCTCAGCATTACTCTCTCAAGATCCATCCATGTTGTCACAAATGTTCCTATATCATCTTTTCTTACCGCCGAATAGTATTCCATTGTGTATATATACCACATCTTCTTTATCCATTCATCTATCGAAGGACATTTTGGTTGTTTCCATGTCTTGGCCACTGTAAACAAAGCTGCAATGAACATTGGAGCACACGTGTCTTTATCTCTAAATGTTTTCAGATTTTTTGGGTAGATACCCAGGAGAGGGATTGCTGGGTCATATGGCAATTCTATTCATAATTTTTTGAGGAACCCCCACACTGCCTTCCATAACGGCTGCACCAGTCTGCATTCCCACCAACAGTGTATGAGGGTTCCTTTTTCTCCACAGCCTCTCCCACATTTGTTACTATTTGTCTTGTTGATGATAGCTATTCTGACTGGGGTGAGGTGATATCTCATTGTGGTTTTGATTTGCATTTCTCTGATGATTAGTGATGTTGAGCATTTTTTCATATGTCTATTTGCCATTTGTATGTCCTCTTTGGAGAAATGTCTCTTCAAGTCCTCTGCCCATTTTTCAATTGGGTTGTTTGTCTTTTTGTTGTTGAGTTGCATGAGTTCCTTGTATATTCTGGATACTAGCCCCTTATCGGAGGCACTGTTTGCAAAAATCTTCTCCCATTCAGTTGGTAGTCTCTTTATTTTGTCAATGGTTTCTTTTGCTGTGCAGAAGCTCTTAAGTTTCATATAGTCCCATTCGTTTATTTTAGCTTTTACTTCCATTGCCTTTGGAGTCAAGTTCATAAAATGCGCTTTGAACCCAAGGTCCATAAGTTTAGTACCTATGTTTTCTTCTAGGCAGTTTATTGTGTCAGGTCTTATGCTTAAGTCTTTGATCCATTTTGAATTAACTTTGGTACATGGTGACAGGTAGCAGTCCAGTTTCATTCTTTTGCACGTGGCTATCCAATTCTCCCAGCACCATTTATTGAAGAGGCTATCTTTGCTCCATTGTATGTTTTTAGCTTCTTTGTCAAAAATTATCTGTCCATATTTATGAGGTTTTATTTCTGGGTTCTCAATTCTATTCCATTGGTCTATGTGTCTGTTTGTCTGCCAATACCATGCTGTTTTGATGATTGTAGCCCTGTAGTACAAGCCAAAGTCAGGAAGTGTGATACCTCCATTATTGTTCTTTTTTCTTAAGATTGCTTTGGCTATTCGGGGTCTTTTGTGATTCCAAACAAATCTGATGATTTTCTGTTCTATTTCTTTAAAATATGCCATTGGGATTTTGATGGGGATTGCATTGAATCTGTATATTGCTTTGGGTAATATGGCCATTTTAACTATGTTGATTCTTCCAATCCATGAGTACGGAATGTCTTTCCATTTCTTTGTGTCTTCTTCAATTTCTTTCAAAAATGTTCTTATAGTTTTCAGCATATAGGTCTTTCACATCCTTGGTTAAGTTTATTCCTAGGTATTTTATTCTTTTTGCTGCAATTGCAAAAGGAATTGTTTTTTGTATTTCTTTTTCTGAGATTTCATTGTTAGTATATAGGAAGGCAATGGACTTTTGTGCGTTGATTTTGTAGCCAGCAACTTTACTGTATTCGTTGATTGTTTCTAATAGCTTTTTGGTGGAGTCTTTAGGGTTTTCTATATATAGCATCATGTCATCTGCAAAGAGTGACAATTTAACTTCTTCATTCCCAATTTGGATGTCTTTTATTTCTTTCTCTTGCCTGATTGCTCTGGCAAGGACTTCCAACACTATGTTGAAAAGCAGAGGTGATAGGGGACATCCCTGTCATGTTCCTGAATGTAGAGCAAAGGGCTTCAATTTTTCTCCATTAATTATGAGATTAGCAGAGGGCTTGTCATATATGGCCTTTATTATGTTAAGGTATTTTCCTTCTATATCCATTTTATTAAGTGTTTTAATCATAAATGGATGTTGTATCTTGTCAAATGCTTTTTCTGCATCAATTGATATAATCATATGATTTTTGTCCTTTATTTTGTTTATGTGATGTATCACATTGATGGATTTGCGTATGTTGAACCATCCTTGTGCCCCGGGGATGAACCCCACTTGGTCGTGATGAATAATCTTTTTAATGCATTGTTGTATTCGATTTGCTAGAATTTTATTTAGGATTTTTGCATCTGTATTCATCAGAGATATTGGTCTGTAGTTTTCTTTTTTTTGTGCTGTCCTTACCAGGTTTTGGTATCAGGGTAATGTTGGCCTCATAAAATGAGTTAGGGAGTACTGTCTCTTCTTCAATTTTTTGGAAGAGTTTGTGCAGGATTGGTATTAGATCCTCTTTGAAGGTTTGGTAGAATTCACTAGTGAAGCCATCTGGTCCTGGACTTTTGCTTTTGGGAAGGTTTTGGATGACTGATTCAATTTTGTTACTGGTGATTGGTCTGTTTAGATTTTCCAGTTCTTCATGGTTCAGCCTTGGAAGGCTATATGTTTCTAAGAACTTGTCCATTTCTTTCTGGTTATTGAATTTGGTGCCATATAGTCGTCATAGTATTCTTGGATGATCCTTTGTATTTCTGTGGTGTCCGTGATAACTTCCCCTTTTTCGTTTCTGATTTTGTTAATTAGTGTCTTCTCTCTTTTTATCTTAGTGAGTCTAGCCAAGGGTTTGTCAATTTTGTTAATCTTTTCAAAGAACCAGCTCTTTGTCACATTAATTTTTTCTATTGTCTTTTTGTTCTCTATTTCATTTAGTTCTGCTCTAATTTTTGTTATTTCCTTTCTTCTGCTAACCTTGGGCTTTACTTGTTCTTCTTTTTCTAGTTCTTTAAGGTGTAACATGAGGTTATTTATTTGGGAGTTTTCTTGTTTCTTGAGATAGGCCTGTGATGAGATAAATTTCCCTCTTAAAACTGCTTTCGCTGCATCCCAAAAATTTTGGTAGGATGTATTTTCATTGTCATTTGTTTCTATGTATCTTTTGATCTCTCCTCTAATTTCTTCTTTGACCCAGTTTTTCTTTAAAAGTATGTTGTTTAATCTCCGTGTATTTGTGTTTTTTCCTGCTTTCTATTTGCAGTTGATATCCAATTTCAAAGCCTTGTGATCAGAGAATATGCTTGGTATGATTTCAATCTTGTTAAATTTGCTGAGGCTGATTTTATGTCCCAATATATGGTCTATCCTTGAGAATGTTCCATGTACACTAGAAAAAAATGTATAGTCTGATGTTGTAGGATGAAGTGCTCTATATATGTCAATTATGTCCATTTCATCTAATGTGTCATTTAGGGCTGCTATTTCGTTATTTATTTTCTGTTTGGATGATCTATCCATAGCTGTCAATGATGTATTTAAGTCCCCTAGTAAAATTGTGTTTTGGTCAATTTCTCCCTTTAGTTCTGTTAGTAGTTGCTTGGTGTATTTTGGTGCTCCCTGATTGGGGGCATAAATATTGATGACTGTTATGTCTTCTTGTTGTATAGTCCCCTTCACCATTATGAAATGTCCATCTTTGTCTCTTGTTATCTTTTTCACCTTGAAGTCTGTTTCATCTGATATCATTATGGCTACACCTGATTTTCTCTGGGTACCATTTGCTTGGAGTGTCAATTTCCACCCTTTCACTTTGAGTCTATGCTTTTCCTTGTAGCTGAGATGTGTCTCTTGGAGACAGCACATGGTTGGGTTTAGTTTTTTGATCCAATCTGCTACTCTGTGCCTTTTTATTGGTGAGTTCAGTCCATTTACATTTAGGGTGATTATTGATATGTGAAGATTTCCTGTCATTCTATCTTTAGTTTTCTGGTAAGGCTGTGTCTCCATTGTTTCTTTGCCTTTTTGTTGTTGTCTATTATTTCTATGTGGTGGTATTCTATGATGTTTCCCTCTGTTTCTTCTTTTATTTCAGTATATATTTCAGTTCTGGATTTATTTTGAGTGGTTACCCTTAAGTTTATGTAAAAGAAAGTTTGATATTTAGAGTATGCCATTTTCTTCAGCACGCTTACTTTCTCCATTCCCATATTCCGGTTCAGGCCTTTACTCTCCCCCTTTTTGAGTTTTGGTTGCCACAATAGTCCCTGTTGATGGTGGTTGAATAGCCTCCTTTAGTATTTCTTGTAGTGCAGGTCGTGTATTAGAAAATTCCCTCAGCTTCTGTATGTCTGGAAAGGTCTTTATTCCTCCTTCATATCTAAAGGATATCTTTGCTGGATATATTATTCTTTGCTCATGATTTCTTTCTTTCAATAGTTTGAATATTTGGTTCCACTCCCTCCTGGCTTGTAGAGTTTCTGCTGAAAAATCTGATGATAATCTAATGGGCTTTGCTTTGTAGGTTACCGTCTTCTTTTCCCTGGCTGCCTTGAGGATTCTTTCTTTGTCGTTGATTTTAGACAGCTTCAATACAATGTGCCTTGGAGAAGGCCTGTTGGGATTGAGGTAACTAGGTGTTCTATTTGCTTCTTGGATTTGAGGGTCCAGTTCTGTCCACAAATTTGGGAAGTTCTCATCGACAATTTGTTTGAATATATTCTCTGTTCCCTTCTCTCTTTCTTCTCCTTCTGGTATGCCCATTATTCTTATATTGCTCTTTCTGATGGAGTCAGAAAGTTCTTGTAGAGTTCTTTCATTTCTTTTAAGTCTCAAGTCTCTTTCTTCTTCTATCTGTGTCATTTCCAGGTTTCTATCTTCAATGTCACTGATTCTTCCCTCCATCTGGTGAACTCTACTACCTAAGCTGGTTATCTCATTCTTGATTTCTTCTATTGAGTTCTTAATCTCCAGAAATTCTATTTGGTTCTTTTTTAAAATTTCAATCTCTTTCGTAAAAAGCTCATGCTGTTCTTTGATTGAGTTTCTGAGTTCGTTTAACTGCCTATCTGTGTTTTCTTATATCTCGTTGAGTTTTTTCAGAACTGCAATCTTGAATTCTCTGTCATTGAAGTCACATATTTCTGTATCTTTAAGTGCCTTCTCTGGAGATTTTTCACTTTCTTTCTGAGCTATCTTGTTGCCTTGTTTATTCATGGCGATTACTGGTTTACTATTTCTCCTCCTAGACATCTACAGGAGTGACTTCTGCAACAGGTTGATAGGAAGAGGTCTTTCTTTTGTTTTCCAGTACTTGTTGGTAGAATGTTTTATTATTTCTCCAACTGCAATTTATTTTTCTTCTCCCACTCGGTAGTGCTATGTTTTCTCTGCACTGTTCCTGCTTCTCACACAATGGGGGGATTCCCTGGGAGACGGGCTTCTCCTCTGTTAATAGTTCGTCTAGGTCACAGGGCGCAGTGTCCCAGTGGGTATGTGGAGAGCTTTTGATGTTCCAAAGCTCTTCCAGCTCCTGATTCAGAGCCCGTATGTTTCAGCAGTTCTGTTTACTCCTGCAGGGATCCGCCCAGATAGGTGGGGTCAGGGGCGGGGTGAGTTGTGAGAGGTGGCCCAGAGCAATGGCGGTGACCACCACCACAGCCGGTCCCCCTTCCACAGCTCTCTCCCCTTTGCCGGAACTAGTTGGGCTGTGAATTTGTGTCTGCGGTCCACAGTTCTCAAAACAGCAAATTTTCTGTTGTTTTGATCTGACACTGCTACTGTTTCGCTTCTAGCACCGGGCAGGTGGGGGCGGGGCGAGCTCTGGAAAGGGAGGGAGGGGGCGGCTAGTCTCAGTGCCTAAGGCTCCGTTCTCTGCTGGGCCGTGCGGGCTTAAACCACCGTTTTCAGCCTTTTTCCCTCAGTCTTTTCTCCGAGGTCTCTGCCATGAGTGTTGGGTTCAGGTGTGTTATATGCTGTCCCCTCAGCCCTGTGGGCCATAAGCGGAGCCCTAGCAGTCCGAGTTCGTCCCTCTCCTGCAGCTGCGGTAGTTCCGGGAAACAGTGAGCTCGGAGCACTGAGCTAGGTCTGCGTCCTGCGCCTGCGGGGCTCCGTCTCCACGAACTTCTCCCTTTCCTCCTCCCTCCACTCACGCGAATCTCCCACCTGTAGGTGATTTCAGTTGGTAGTGGGCCTCTTCGTCTTGCCTGTCTGCTGTGCAGGGAGTCCTTTGTGGAGTTTTTGTTGTTCGAGTCTTTGTAAATTCCAGGGGAGCTTTACAGAGGCTCTCCTCACGCTGCCAATTTTCCGGAAAATCCACAATCTACTTTTAAACAATGAAGTTATAGATACTTTCCACCAAACTTCAACAATTAAAATATCAAATATCTTAAAATTTAAAATACACATTTTATTGTAATATATTAGGAATAGCTTCTAGCTGATTATGTCATTCACTATATTTCAAGATTTATTTGTTTAAGATATATGACATCATTTATAATAGTAATTTAATAAAGAAATAACAGAAATACTAATTTGAGAATTATAAATTAAGATAGGATATAGTTTGGTCAGATTAGAGTTCAAAGATATGAGGATTTCCATCAAGATCAAACCTATTAAGTGAGGAGGCATTGTTCTCTGTGGCCCTTTTAATTATGACTTTGAATCCATTTTATAAACAATACTGTGTAAGTACTTCTTAAACATTTGATAAAGGTAATGAAATCAATGAAATATGTTTTTTTAATTACTACAAATTTGCACATTCTAGATTTCATTTTTCCTCATTCTCTTTTTATTTTATGTATTTACATATGATTTTTACATCATAGCAGTTTAATGTGCACCCTTTTAAACTTACAATTATATCATAAACATTTTTTCTGTTGCTACATAATGTTTATAATTAGCATTTTAATGACTACATAATATTCTATGTAGTTAGTAAGCCATAATCCATTTAACCATTCCCTTGTTGCTATATATTCAGGTTGCCTTTGATATCACAAATAGCACTGTAGCAATCATCTTTGTGATTATTAAATCGTATTACTTTTGGAGACAGATTCATAGGAATGAAATTACTGAGTCAGGGTTATGAGCATTTTAATGGATCGTGAAATGTATTGCCAAATTGCTTTCCAAAGGGATTTACACTACCAGCAGAAATATATGTTTGTATTGCTTATATTGCATCCTTGCCAGATTTGGGCATTTTAATCCTTTTTCTATGTTTTATAAATTAATAGTCACAAAATTCACTTTGAGTCTTCTGTTATTGATGCTAATGACCTAGGGTATTGGAGGAAAGAAAAGAAACATTTCTTGGGTGCCTACACTTGCTATGCACCATGCCAGGAAATGTGTACTCATTGCCTAAAATATCAACTCTACCGCTGCCTCCCTGCTCCAGTGTCCCCCAATGTCCTTTCTCTCCTTCACTTTTCTTTTTAACACTTAGGAGTACTTGAAATTATATTACACATTTACTTTTTCTTTATTTTGTTAATTCTGCCAATAAAATGAAAACCAGCTGGAGGCAGGGATATTGTCTTGTGTGTTGCTATCTGGGACAGTATTTGGCATACAGTAAGGCCTGGGTAAATATTGTTGAATGAAAATATGAAGAATTCAACTAACGAATCTCCACTGATAATCATATCAATTTTGAGGGATGACCACTGGGACAGCTTATAGGTATTTGGTTCTGTCTCTTCCTTTCTGGGTTCTTCTCCACTCACTCACATTCAGGCATGGTCAGGCATGGTCAGTTTGCCTTGGCCAATGAAAGATGAGTAGAAGTGATGTATTTCTCTTTGTGGCAGACTATTTAAGAGCCAGGGACACTCATCACTGATATCTTTCCCCTCTCCAGAGTTAATTACTATGTTCCAAATGGCATCACCTCTGCCAGCCTGGATCTCAATTTTGGATGGCTTTTAATAGATCAGAGCCTACAAGTGACCCTTGGTGGACATGTTGTGTGAACCAAAAATAAACAGGAGGTACTTGGGGCTGAGATTGGAGGGTTGACTGTTACTGTGTAAAATCTAGTGAAACCTGACTGATACAGAGATTAATAAACTTAAATAACATGGCGTAAATCTCAGAACAGGCAGTGAAGAAGCCAAGATTCAAAGCTGTTCTGTCTATGCCTTTTCCACTATTCCAGAATACCATAGGCAGTAAATAGGTGCACTAGTTTGTTAGGGTTATTTAAACTGGGTGGCATAAATCAGATACATTTATTGTTTCATAGTTCTAGGAGCTCAAAATCTGAAACCAAGGTTTTGGATCCTTCTGAATACTGTGAGGGAGAATTTGTTTCATACCTCTCACCCAACTTCCATCAGTTTTTGGAGTTCCCTGTCATGTAGAATCATCACCTCGATCTGCCTCCCTCTTCACATGGCATTCTCCCTGTGTGTGTCTGTCTGTGTTGAAATTTCCCCTTTCTATAAGAACACCAGTCATTTTGGATTGGAGGCCCACTTTACTCCAGTATGACTTCATTTTAACTAATTATATCTGCAACAACTCCATTTCCAAATAAAATCGCATTCTGAAATACTTGGGGTTAGGACTTCAATGTATTAATTTTAGGGGGAAACAATTCAATTCATAACAATAGGAATAGAAGGGCTTGCTTGGTCTATTACCCAAAAATGAAACCATATATATATATATATATATATATATATATATATATATATATATATATATATTACATGAGTTTATATGAAGATATAAATAGTATCTAACAAATCTGTGATTTCATCTAGATTAAACTGGATAGAAGATAATTTAGCTTACCATTGCTTCTGTTATTCCTTACAATGTTCCTGGAAATTTGTTGAATTAGAAAGAGCCAACAATAATGGGAGTTGAAAAATAGCAATGTTATTTTTTGAAAATATATATTGTTAAAGTGAACAGTGTTAGAGTCTCAATTGATGGGACATACCCAGCTGGTATGTCCATATGTCTTTAGCATTTCAAGATTAGGGCCAAGTATTCGGAATAAATATAAAGGCATCTGAAGTGGTATGGATATTATCCCAGATGCTGTCACCATATGTCTTATGAATTTCCCATTTAGAAAACACCACATCTATAGCATTTGGCTTATCTGGTATAATATACAAGTTGATCTCTGTAAACACAAAAAACCAAATCACAAAGAAAACACGCTAGCTAAGAGAGCTTGAAATTTTCATAACATTGAAGTTTCACAAGCAGTCATTGTAATTAGGACCTGAAAGTTTTAAATTTTGTGTGTAATACAACTGTATTTACATTGAACCATGTGCTGAAAGCATTCTCTAAGAGAACGAGCATAATTATTTGACATATATTTGAGTTCTTGCAGATTATGCCTTAAGACAACACCTGTAAATCTCAGGTTATACATTTTTACTTCTTCTAGTGAGAAAAAAATACCATACTTTAAGATATACTTACCCACAGCAAATATATAGTCAAGGCCTCACTTTTGACAATCAGATAACTTTAGTTTGAACCCTAAGGGCCATCTGAAGTCAGTAGCACCGCAAATAAGTCAGAATGACATCACTGAAAATATCTATCATAAACCCACACATTTTATTTCGTAATAGAAAAACAAGTCCACTTCAGTTTAATTGAGTTAGTTTTACATCTGATTATCCATGTTCTCCTGGCATCCTTTAGCTCTTCTGTAGGAAGTATAGATGGTAGATAGCTGTTACAGGCTGAATTGTGTCCCCACAAAGTTCATATGTTGAAGCCTTAACCCCCAATGTAACTGCATTTGAAGATAAGGCCTTTGGGGAGATACCTATGGTTAAATGGGGTCATAAGCGTGGCCCCTAATCCGATAGGACTGCTGTCAATGGGAGAGGAGGAAGAGACACTAAAGCTCTCTCTCTTCTTGCCTAAGCAAAAAGGAAAAGCCATGTGAGAACACAGCAAGAAGGCAGCTGTCTGCAGCCCAAGGAGTGAGGCCTCACCTGACACCAATCCTGCTGACACCTTGATCTTGGACATCCAACCTCCAGAAATACATTCTGGAGAAAATACATTTCCATGGTTTAAGCCCCCCAGCCTGTTATGGCACCCTGAGTTGACAGTACAAAAGCATACATAAAGCAGGTAAGAAAGTTGATAAGAGAGTTAAATTTCAAGACAAGAAATAGTGAGAATTGACAACAGAGGGCAAAGAAAACCGGGTAAATAGGGGGGAAATAGCTAATAAATAATCAAAGGTTCTCAAATTCTTTAGATCAAGGGAACAAACTCCCCTGTATAGCTCTTCATAACTCCCCGGAGCTTTACTTTATTAGAGAACTAAAATCTTATTTATGTTCAAGAGGCTGGATAGGCTAAATTATGTATATTTATGTATGAAGCCAGAGTGTACATAATATAATTTAGAAAGATTACCTAAAGTTTCAAGTGTGAGTTATTTCAGAAAAAAATCACTTTTCCTGATCTCCCTTTACTCCTTCTAATGAGTGGTCTGAACAGCTAACATAGTATTCTAGTACAAATACATTTCTATCCATCGATAAGACCCGTATTTCTTAATTTGGCCTTAGAAAAATAAGTAACCAAATAATGACAACAAAAAGAGATATAATAATAAACAATTAGGAGACTACAAAATTCTTATGTTATATATTAATCTGAAATATAGATAACATGTCTTTTAAAAAGAGAGCTTTCATATTTTATATATATATACAATGTCTCTCTATATGTTTATACGTAGGTGTATATATATGTATCTACATATATATGTATATAGACTAGGCATAAGCATATACACAGGCAGGCTTTACTTTGTAGTGTGGGACCATAAAAATGATCATGCAAACTGAATTCATGCAAAGAGAGCTTAATAAACAATGGGAAAAATCACAATTAATCCGTTATCTTTAAATTTTTTGTCAAAACTAAAATCTACTGCCAATTTTAAATGAGTAGGGAAATGAAAAATAGCAAAACTAATATTCAGTACACTGTAATATAAAATATTAGAAACATTGAGAATTAAATGTTTTATTTCTTGGTAAAAAAAATTCATCCAGAGCAGTGTGAACGGTGCTTGCCGCCTTTCTCCTGTTGTATAACTTACAGCATGAAGTGAGTATTATTTTCTGTGTCTTGGCTAATTGTCACTCCACTTTCTAACTTTAGATCCACTATTTTGTCCTTTGCACTTTCAATGTCATGAAATATCTCCAAGAGTTCCTTTAATGTGAAGTTTTTTGTCCCAATCACTTTCTCTGGACATCTTCATTTTCATCACAATTTCTTCCCTCATTTTCTTCAATAAAATCATTTTCATTCAGTTCCTCTGGTTGCATTTCTAACCTCTCAGACAGTGGTGGCCAGTGTTCCCAGGGTCAGCTATGTCTTCTATTACGCCACTTCTGTTAGTTTTAATTTCATTTTCAGCATTATCACCTTTTTCTTCTTTGCTGCACTTCCATCTTTGTTGACTGGTTTCGTCTTTTAATTACGCATTTTTAAAAAATGGCACATGGAATTTTCCTGGGGAGACAAAAGGTCAACACAACTGCATGGTTTGCTGTCTGTGCGTGAACAGAATAACAAATGTGCAGTGACCACAAGCAGACTCTAAAAAAGAGAGAAATGATTGGTCACTGATCATAATGCACATGTGTTATTTACATAGCGATTTGTGAACTGAAGTGCTAGCAGCAGTGTTTGTATTTTATGCAATTACTCATAGATGTTATACCATGGTAACTAAAATTTGAACCTGTTGTTGGGGGAGTGGTATTATTTAACTAAACTATGTGTCTTAGACAGTTTGGGCTGCTGTAACAGAACACCATAGACTGGGTAACAACAAACATTTATTTCTGACAGTTCTAGAGGCGGCAAAATTCAAGATCAAGGTGCTGACAGATCTGGTGTCTGAAAAGAGCCATCTTCCTGGATTACGGACAGCTGTCTTCTCGTATCCTCACATGGTGGATAGCAGAGAGAGAGGAAGCAAGCTGTCTTGTGTCTCTTCCTGTAAGGGCACTCACTAATATCAAGTCTCCACTAATCGCACTAATATTAGGTCTCCACTCTGGTGACCTAATTCCTTCCTAAAGTCCCGATCTCCAAATACTATCACATTGGGGACTTAGGTTTCAATATATGAATTTGAGGGGACATAAATATTGAGTCCACAGCACCATGGTAACTGAAATTTGTAAAAACCAGAATTGCGCAAAGTACACACACAATACATGTGTGAGTACACACACACACACTATATACATATATATATATATATATACATACATATACATATACATATACATACATACATACATACATATATATATATATATATATATATTATAACCTGGTCTTATATTTCAGTTCTTGTTTTTCGTTTTTCAGGTTTTATTCTTTTGCTTCAATTTCTTTCCTATTCTTTCTATTCACCTCTCTCTCTCTCTCTCTCTCTCTCTCTCTCTCTCTCTCTCTCTCTCTCTCGTAAAATTATATCCTCTTCCTTTATCATTGCCTATCAGAGAAGACCTAGGAAGGCTTTCTGGGAATACCTAGGAAAGCTTCAGCAAGCTCCCTATTGCTCTTAGTTAAGTGCTGGGTAGACAGTTCTCTAGTCAGTTTATCTCAAAGACATTTTAGGGGTACAGTTGGTGATTGGTGGGTGATCATCCTTGCTTATATACAATGAGCTAGCTCTCTAGTGTCATTTGTGAGTTTCTCATGCTCATCAGAATAAATCTGTACTTAATAAGTTGAGGAATTCAACTCAAGCAGGCACTGCTTGAACATTTTTAAGGTTTAGCTGCAGGAAAATTTTGTGGTAGATTGAATGAACAAATGGCCTTTGTTCTCCAACCACCTTTGTTGTCCTCCCTTTTGCAATGTGACTTGGTTGCTTTTCCCTCACTCCTTGAATCTGGGCTGGCCTTGGGACTTCCCTTGGCCAATTGAATGAGATGGAAGTGACAATGTGCCAGCACCTTGGTGCCAGTGCTTCTGCTCTGTCTTACCTCCTATGTGAAAGAGCTTAGATAGCCAGATGGAGGTTGAGAGACGATGTAGAGAAAAGTTCAGTTATCCCAAGGTAAGACATCCTAGACTAGCCCATGGCCGGATGACCCCACATGTGAGAACATCCAGTCAAGATCAGCAGAGTTGCCAACCTCATCACAAATACATGAATGAGCCCACCTCAGACTGGAAAAATGGCTCAGCTGAACCACAGACTCCTGATAGATAGTAAGTTATTATTATTATTATTATTATATTATAGCATATAACGCTTTTTAAATTTAGCAATAGTCAAATTATGCAATGTTGTTTACGGAAGCAATGCTTTTTTATTATCCTTAGCTGTTGCTGTAATCTATAAAAAATCAGTTTCTTAGTCCTGAGAATAGGTAGCTGGCAAATGCTTACCTTAACTCTAAACAGGTTTGTTAGGGCACCGTCAATGTTGGGGCTGCTAAACTATCCAATCTGGAAGGGTAGGGACCATGTCAGCCCACTGCCACGTATCTGGTGTACAGAATCACTCGAGAAGTATTCACTGAATGAATGAGGGCTGGAAGGTCTTCCCAAGCAGGAGCAATACATCTAAGGAAACTGATTAATACTCAAAATGTCTCACTATTTTGGAAAAGTTTTTCTTTCTTTTTTCTTTTAAATATCAATTTTAAAATACACCTTTTATTCCCTCCTGGGAAGAAAACAGATTTTCCCCTTTTCTAGAAGTGATAGTGTTTTAATGCACAATGAAAATGAAACACATTTATAAATGCAATTCAATTAAGTGAGGATAAACAGGTGTGGCACCTGTCAGGATCACCCTTATTAAAAATGGCATCTTAGAGATGTCAACTTTGAGTTTTCCTCCGAACACTGAAGGTCGTTGTGTGTCCACTCACCTGTATTTTGTTTTCTTTTTTTTGGAGATCCTTGTGATTTGAAGGGCCACAGATTTGAAAACGGCAATCTAAATTTTGAATTTGATTCTATAATCCATCCATGGCTCACAAATCCTGGGGTGGAAACAGCAGGCTTATTATTTTATTAAACGTCAAGCATTTCTGAGGCTCTATCAGACTAAGACCCAGCTATAATCTACAGAGGACAGGAAAGAAGAATTTAAATACTCTCATTTTTTTCTTCTTAGAAGAGAATTATTCACTTAATCTCTGAAAGAATTTTCCCTAGTTGATATTTCAATAGAATCACAACTCACAAAATTCATTAGAAAGCCCAGTCCTGGCAAATTGTGACATCACTGTTTGTAAGGCGTAAATAGAGCCATTTGGTACATGCCCAGGGATACTTTTTAGACGCAATCCAAAATTAATGAATTGTGCCTTCGGAGGCAGATGATATAACAGATTGTACCTGTTCAGTGTCCCAGGTAGTTTGCAGAGGTTTGTGATTTGTCAATATAGAGATTGATAAGATTCCAGGATGAACAATACCCTATTTCCCCGAAAATAAGACCTAGCCGGACCATCAGCTCTAATGCATCTTTTGGAGCAAAAATTAATATAAGACCTGGTCTGATATTATATTATATTATTTAAGACCCAGTCTTATATTATAGTAAAATAAGACCGGGTCTTATATTAATTTTTGCTCCAAAAGATATATTAGAACTCATTGTCTGGCTAGGTCTTATTTTCGGGGAAACATGGTAGGTGCACAGGGTCACTTAGCTGCCTCAAGAGCTGGTCAAATCGGAACCATTGCAATCCCTGCCCAAACATTCTCCAGTTACTCTGACAATCTGACTTTCATCACATTGACAAGCATTCTTTATTTCTCTACTCCCAAGAGAGGATTCATACGTGAAGGAAAATAATCAAACTTAATTTTGTAAATTTCTTTTTAAAATGTTTTATTTGAAAAATACAATACACAGCAGAGAATTATTCCCTCCCCTACTGCTCTTTCACAGAGGAAACTGTTTGGTAAAGGTAACCGAGATATTTGTCTGGGATAGATCCTGAGAAAAGAGAGGCCCAGTTAGAAGTGGAATAGACAAAGTCCGTCAAAGAAGGTTCACCTCTCTTTTAACATAAAAGAGCCTTTTAAATAATCTTAGGAATCAGATTAAACATGTACAGAATTTCTGCCATGCAAACAGAGACGACTGAAATTTTCAGGCTGCCTAATTTATACTGACCTGGGCCCCAAGTAAGGAGAATAAAAAGATGTCTTCATCAGAAATATGTGTTTACCTGCTTTTACTACATTATCAATGTACATATTTACAAATTAGTATTTTCTTCAATGTGTTTTTCCATTATTCTCAGGAACATCATTATTAATGGTTCTCTGCTGGCTTTTTGCCTTCTGTGCATGTATCTTTTTATTCTTCGGAATGTCCTTTATTGCAGGATAATTCATTGCACAATCTTGGGCCCATGACATTTAAATATTAAAAACACCTTAGTCTGATCTATCTGGGGTTAAATCTGGGTTTCTGAGGAATTTATAACTCCCACATTCAGACCAGGTTTGCAAGGTGCAAAGATACAACGTTTACATACGAATATATAGCTAAGACTTCCAACAGGAGAAACAATGCTGATTGGTTCCTTGGAAAACTGATGCTAGAATTGACAGAACTGAGCTAATTCTAGAAGTCTTACTGGTAATCATGCCTCCTAAGACATTTTGATTATCCTTTCACGTCCATTCCCAGTAACTCATCTTTAAAGAGGGTCAGGTCATTCCAAGCTTTTCATGTTATAAATTTCTACCAGAATTGAATTTGTTCTAGAAGTCTGATATTGGTAGAAACATGAATTTTCTAGTTTTGGCCCTACTAAAAGTGTTTTAACCCTCACAGTGATAGAAAAGAGTAAGTAACATCTATTTGGGGAGTAATGGAAAAGTGTTTGGTTATATTTATTTACTGATATTTGTTGAAATTACAGAGAAAATTAGAAGTTTATTTTCCTTAGTTCTGTCAAGGTTAGGAATTATCATTTCTACCATTAACTATTGCTCACGAGACAAACTCAAATAAACTTACTCAGAGTAAGTTTAAAGATTGCCAAGTTATTGTTGAGAAGTACACTGAATGGTTTTCTCATAGTCCAGTTCATTTACCTTATATTCTCATGATTTTCATCCTTAATTCCACATGCTTAGTGTGAGGTACTCATATGTTCCTCAGGGCCTCTCCTGAGTGGTGGGGGCTAGATTACGGCAGTGAGGGTGGCAGGAGAGACATCTGATTTCGGTTTTGACTTGACAAAAGACCTCACACCTAGATTCTTGACATTATTTTTAAATAGAATTTTAAAGAGGTTACTATATATGTGGTTGGATATTTGAAAAGTATTCATTCTTAAAACAAATATTTAAAGTACAGCAAAGTTTTTATAACTTTATTTAGGCATTTCTTCATTTTTTTAAAATATAGGTATTTACCCAGGATTCCACTGACCTCTGAAAGGCCTCTGTGTCCAAAACAATATGGCAGCTGTGGCTTATTTAAAAGGAGCGCTAGTTTGGGATCAGAAAACCTGAATTTAAGTTTGAACTGCCTCTTACTAGTTGTGTAATATTGGGCACATTGTTTACTCTGCCTTGGTTTTATTTTTCTCATCTATAAAACTAAAGCCATACTCTTAGTGTTTACCTGGGGCTACTATGAGGTTTAAATAATAAATGAAAATGTACTTTGTAAACTATAAAGTACTACACGTATGCAAAGTAAAATATGTTAACCACATTTCTTGCATTTATGTAATTTAAATTATGTTGTCAGGGTGTGGTTCTTTCCTATTTAAATTATGTGGAAACTTGACCAGTAAAAAGCCTAAGAATGGAGACTGTGACCACTCTTGAGACAGTTATCAATGGAAAATTACTCAATAAATAGGTACCATTGCTGAATTTAGTCACTTAAACTACCCTAAACACTACCTGCATTCAGAAACTACAAGTCAACAATTAAACCACAATTGTCAGAAACAGATGTCCAAATAAATAATTTTTAATTATGATACATTACTTATTACAGTAAAAATTGGCATTTTCCCCTTCAAAAGCAGAAGCACCAGTCTTAGAAGGTATAGAATGGATGATATTTTAAGGGAAATATAGCATAATATTATGTGCAAACATTATTTTAGTATAGAACACACTTTCTAAACATAAAGTAATTTCACACACTGAAATCTGTTAAGATGGAAATAATGTCATGCTGAATAATAAAATAAAAACCCCCATGACTTTCAAAGTCCACTTCAAATGAAATATGGTGTAGTGCTGAATAGATATATGAAAAATTAAAAAGTTTAACTAGCCCAAAATGGAGGGATTTCTTATACAAATATGACTCGTATAGAGGTTTCTTTTCACATAGTCTCAGTGATTCTGTGAGAATCTAAACTGGTTATTTTATGTAAGAATTAATTTGTTCATTTGGTCATCACATTTTAATTGAATACCTACTTTGTGCAAGGCTTTGTTGTAGGTAATGGGGAAACAGAGAAGAAACACACAGTCCTGCCTTTGAGGAGCTCACAGTCTAGTGGGGGCAACAGACAAGTTGACATGGATTTTAAAATTATAAAAATTATTAGACAACTTTATAAACTTCTTTTGTAATCAAACAAACTTTGGGTGTTAAGAATGGATGGTGAAAAGGGATGATGTCCAATGCAGTGAAAAACCATCTGCTTCAATATCATGTGACTTCTGCAAAGGCGGTGATGTGGTTCTGCAAAAAGAAAAAGGAATTACAAAGTCAGGGTCTGGGAAAATTGGCTTTGTAAAATATTTAGTGCTTTTACAAACAATCGTTAGCCTAATATAAAACTGTAGCCCATATATGTTAAAGTTGCAAAAACATACGACATTATTAAACTAAGTTCTATGTATTATTACATAAATCCAGCTGCTAATTATATATTTTATTCAATATTTTTAATTAACAAATAGGTTAAAATGTTGTACCTGCTTTATTCAAACTTAACACTGAAATTTGGAGAGATAAAAATGGTAACGCCAGACAACGTTAATATTCTGCTCAGTGTTAATGGAATTTTAATGCTAGCATGTTGGAGCTTCAGATTAATTGCTCCCTGTGAGACAGATGGCACAGAATGAGGTGGTGAAATGCTCAGACTGAAATGGCATTTGCTGGTTGACAAAGATCTACTTAAACACTTCATTTTTGATGCAGGAATCCAGACTACAGACTGAAATCTCTGTTGTTTACCTCAACCACAGAATTCTTCACAGAGCCTTTTTACCTTTTTTTTTTTCAAGCAATAGAATTGGGTACAAGGAAACCCTGTGGAATGACTAATATTTAAATGGATTCAGACATACAACAGGCTATATTATGGTTGCTGAAATATTGCAAAGAAAAATTGACATGACATAATTAATCATGCCACATACAGGGTTATGTCAAGTTCTAACACGTGACAGCCCCAACCAAGAACAGCAGCATTACAAACGGGTTTTACCGTATTACTGTTTTGAATGTTTGTCATAGTAGTTTTTGTATTGACTCTTTATAAGTCAAAAACATCATAAATAGAATTCCATATAATGAATGCATGCCATGAGATTTCTCCCATGTGCATGAGCTCTTTTCAAGTTAAAGTATAAAATGTTTAACTAGTTAAAACATTCTAAAAATATGTGTAAAGAAATTAAAATTGATTTTCATTGAATTTAAGCATATTAAGCTACAACTAAGAGGATATCGTTAACTATTGCTTAAGGCATTATGTTTTATGTTTGACCCACTTAAACCTAGAGAAAAATAGTATCATTAAAAGTCAATAGTGAGCAAACATGCTGACTTTTTCACTAACTCCTGGTAGGACTTTAGAAACTTTAATTCCTCATTTTAAAAATGCATAATGAAAATGTTGGGAAATTCAGCACCTCATCTCTGTTTATTGAGTTCTCCTTACAAAGTGCAAGCATGACTTTAGGACAAAAAAGACTTGTCAAGAGTTACATAATGCACTATGGTTGAATAAAAGCCATAAAAACTGTGGAAACAGTACATCATAGTTTTATTTCCAGTGTTCCCGTGAGGATTTGAAATCTGTGAAGTGAGAAAATAAATTTGATACATGGTGACAGTACAAAACTGACAGGAGTGTCACATCTCTGGACAGGACCTAGCAGACAGTAATTGCTGGAAAGTAATTGTTAAGATATAAATTGAAGATTAATCAGTCAGTGGCAACTGGTGGGTAGATAAAGGGTGAAGAAGTGACAGTAGAAAAAAAGGAAAGGGGATTAAAATAAAAAGAAGATAAAAATGAAAATGGATAGTGTTCCAAAGGACATTGGCCTAGGTATCAGTATTCCCTTGACCTAGATAATTAAATTTGCTGAAGATGATCCTAAGTGAAGAGGACAGCCATCACCTTAGAAGCTAGAACAGATATTAAAAGATCATAATAAACCATAGAAAGTATCAGAAACAAACCACTGATAATCAATTCAAGGCAGGACAGAAGCAGAGGAAAAAAGCAAGTGACAGTGAATGTTCAATAACTCTAGGGTGACCATATAAATTATCATCTAAATCTGGACATATGGGGTGGAGGAAAGAGGATGGTAATAATACACAGAGACAACAGGCTTAAAATGAGACTGTCTCAAATAGGAATGTGAGGTCACCTTAGAAATAAGGTCTTGAACGTATAACTTTAAGTATGCCATTAAGATTTAAGGATTACTGGATTCAGTCTTGGCATTTAAAATCATGTTTTGGTGACCACTAGGTCTTCCTTACCCTGCTCATAAATTCCAAACAATATTACCCTTTTCCTTATGCTAAGTCATTACCAAGTTAAACCACAGGGTAACAGTTTATTCCCAGACTGACTACATTTTTAGGTCCCAGGGCTCTCGGGAAATGCCTTCTTTTTCCGATTAGCACCTTTCTATTTCACATCACATTAAATTTTAACCTCAGAGATGACTTTTCCTATTTGACTAGAATAAGAAAGATCCTGCTCGGGGCTTATCATTTAAAGGTGGTCATTAGCAGAGAAATAAACAGATGAAAAGAAAATATTGAAGTGACTCTGCATAGGGAAGGGAAAATTTAATAATAGGGTCTAAGTACATGGAAGGAATATACAGATAGCACAGAGGCCATCTGTTCATTAATTTCACTGGCAAGAGCAAATCAACCCACACCACAGAATGAAAGAGATGGATTATTTATCACAGTAGGCTTTAAAAAATAAGATTCTCTTCTAGCATAGGAGCAGCTTTCCCTGAAGGAATCTGGAGGAAGGACAAGCTAATTACTGAGGTCCTTGCCATCTATAAGACTCTATGATTCTGTTATATCAATTACATTAACAAGTAATTACAATTACATTACATTAACATGTAAATGCATAACTTGAAATATCCAGATGGTATAATTCCTATACAGTAAGTTATGATGTTTCTCACTTTCCCATCAGCATTTTTCTCAGTAATATAATAAAACAGAATTGCATTTAATATTTTCAGATCACCTATCTTAAGGAATGGACTCCCTATGAAGCAAACTGGGTAACTCCTTTTAATCTAGCTGAATTCTTAATATGCAATACTCAATCTTATTAGTAGATGATGGTGTAAACACACAGTAGGCAAACAAAAAACTCGTGCATAAAAGCTTAATTCAGAGTCACAAGAAAAGTGGTCATATAATTTATCAGTATAATTACTGGTGCCTTCCGCAATTACACATACAGAGGCTTAGAGTGGAGATGGCAGAGCTTGAGCCCAAAGATTTGAAGATTAGAAAATGCTACACCCATTAGAAAGTGTCCATTCAAGTCCACAGCAAATCAGTGAGCAAAATACTGAATCCAGTCCTTGAGTGCAGAGTTCCCATGCAAAATAAGCACTTTTTTCTGAAAAGTAATTTTAGATTCTTAAATTGGGTAAATTCTAAAGTCTATAGTATGCCAATTTTTGAAGCTCTAAGTTCTACATGAAAATCTCTATTCCTTATTTTATACCTCCATTGTAGAAAATATACTCTGTAATTTAAAAAAAAAAAGTCATTTAAAACAAAATTGTCATTTATTTATGACATGAGAATTTGGCGATGACTTGCCACCCGACAGGATGTGCCACTCACCATTTCCCTCTGAAAAATAAGAGAAAATGCAAAAAGAGCACTTCACATAGGAAAACAGGAAAAGCCATTACTATTAAGGGCTACGTATTTGGTTGAGGAATACTATATTCCTGAGTGAAAAGTCAAATGGAAACCTGCACAGAAGGATACATTGTTCTGTATTTGCCTTAGCTTTGCAGCCCGACCCCAACACCAGTGCGCTCTCGCGCACATACGTTTATTGCCTTAATTGAAGGGGTTCGCAGTGGCTTATTCCCATTATCCAGCTGAAGAGTCTTGCCAGACAGTCTTTAAAGGACCTTCCCTGTGAATTTTCTTCTTGACCATTCTCAATAGGTTGGATTCGGGACACCTACGAAATGTATTTTATATATTATTTCAGTGTTTATTTAAATATTGACTTATTTACTTGGAAAAAGTGCTAGCCTACTTAAAGATCTATGTTGTTACATTGAGAGACCAAATGTTAAAGTTAAATATTGCTCCAGTTTCTTTCTTCCAAGATGATTATAAACAGCTTCTGTGTTTTAATAGGAGGTTGTGAGCAACCAGCTTGGGTTTTTAACCTAAAAATAATAAAATGGGATATGTGCATACGTCTTCAATTCCGTTTTTTAGTCTTCGGTTTGTTGGTAAGGAAGCTGTGTGGTGCAGTGGACTTTGATGTCAAGTGTTTAAATGTGGGCCCATTTTCACAAACAATACAACCTTTCAAAGACCCAGCTTTCTCATCTGTGAAATGGAAATAATACGACCTATTTAAATAGATTTTTATTAAGATTAAATGAGATTATATGCACAAGGTGTACTCAAACATGTCATTATAACTGTCTATAAAAGCCACAGAAGCAAAGTAAGAAGTAAAAGAAACAAAGAGAGAAAAAGTAAAAGAAATTAAAAAAAAATAATTGGTTGAAATTTCACAGTTCTACACATCTAAATTTCTAATATACAAACAAACGTTAAAACCAAAATATTTCTTATAATGTTACTACAGACTCATTTGGTGGCAAAAACCAAACCTGAATTGATAATAAGGCAACTCATACTCTACTTGTGCTGCAGAAAGACCCATCTTTGATTACTAAGTGCTGCTCAAGATCCTGCTTGTGTAACAGCGTATACAGTATCTTTTCCCCTAAATATAAAATATTTCGAATGCTGAACAACATCCAGCACTAGGATTTAGTTTAAGGAATCATGGTCCTATAATTAAATCATTCAACAATTCTGATGCTGTAAGACACCATTTATTAGGTTGGTGCAAAAGTAATTGCGGTTTTTGCAATTATTTTTAACCTTTTAAACCGCAATTACTTTTGCACCAACCTAATACATTTTGTCAGGGGAAGGTAGATGGATCTCACATTCCCAAATATTAGTCCTCTTTATTTTGCTAGTTGCTTCCTTCCTTCATTCACTGTGTCCTCTGAGGAGGGCAAAGTGGCAGACGAGAGAAGGAGGAAAAGCAGTAGCACATGGAATATGTGCTCTAAAACTGTCACATTAAATTACAACCTCTTGGTAGGTTGTAAAGTTGGTGAGTATTTTAATTAAGATAAACAATGTTAGGTCCCTTTAAGAAGAAAGTATTAGCGAACTTTAAACTGGTTGTAAAATTAATGTTAAGCAATTTCTTGTTTTAGAAAGTTGGGGATATGAAGGCATAAAAGCTAAAATGTGATAGACCAGCATGCTCTTGGGAAAGATTTTTGAACCATTTCTTTCTCTACAGTGGTTCTGTTTCAGTTCGAAGTTTTATATTAGCTCAGAGTTTTGCTTCTATTAAGGATTTTTTTTTTTTTTTTTTTTTTTTTGGTACTATTTGGGGAAAGGGGCTGAAGGTACTTTCTGAGAGAATTGTTTCTCCCTAGAGAAAAGAGAAATCTCTAGGCAGCTTTCTCTGATAAGCTAATTAAACCAGAGGCAGGCCCAGGTTTTACTGGGGTATTAGCTATAGATCTTATGAAGTATTTCCAAGTCCTGTGGAGCCAAAGAGGCTTACGGCTTTCTACAATGAATCTTTACAAGCGCTAGTTCTCTATCTTGGCTGCACTATGGAATCACCTGGAAGCTTTAAGAAAATACTGATACAACCCCACAGACTTGGATTTAATTGGTCTGAAACGAGGCCTGGTCAATAAAATTTTTAACGTCTCTCCAAACAATTCTAATGTGCAACCAATATAAAAATCCACTATTTCAGAAGCTCTGCAGGCCCAGTTGGATCCAGGCCAACAGCTGGCTCTGTATCCAAATCACCTGAGGTGCCTGATAACAATACACATCCCCAGGCCCAAGCCCAGGCCTACTGGATCAGAACCTTTGCGCTTGCATCCCAGAAAACTGCCCTTTTTGCAAGGGCTGCAAGTGATGGAGTCCCTTTTACAGCAGTAAGAGAACCACTGCTTAAAGATGTAGAATAGTGATTGGTTAGCAATGTAAACATTGTAAGGTATATAAAATCAATTTTTTCTTTAAAATTCCATCATTTTTCTGACAAAGAAGAGCCTAAAAAATCAGTGAGCCTGAATGAGTCTCAAAAATATAAAATCTTTGTGCTAAAAAAATTCTGGGAACAACTAACTGCATATTAAACTCCTGCCTTCAAGCCTCACAGAGCATAAAGGTTTTGAGAAGACCTGTAACCAAGACTTGTGTTTCACTTATACTCAATGTCTTCCAATGCACTGACATGAAACTCCATGTAAGTCTATTAATACTAATGTGTTTATGGTACTTGGTGGATGGTGGATATCTGTTGGAGGAGGTAATTAAGAGGACGTGACTGGTGGTTGACCCTCGAACTGGACCAGTACAACTGGAGGCTCCTCACCCCTTCCCTGGTCCTTGGAATGTATGTTCTGCCCACTGTTCTCATGCTAGGAGTCGTTTCAAGGACACAACTTTGAGAGAGTGAGTTGTTGTTGAGACCACCTGGATGGTGCATGTGGCTGAACCCAGTTAAGGTCTCTATATAGACTTTTAAGATTCTGGTGGGTGGGTGTGGAGATTTACTCATGTTGCAGCAGTCCAAGACCAGCCTCACATATAAGATCCCTTGCTTATCAACCCTGCCACCTACCAATCTGGAGTTGTCTGTCTCTTTGGTCCTCCTTGCCCTCTGTGTACAGGGCGAGTTTTTGAACCAACAGTATCCAGGTACTCTATGAAAGTTCTTTAACCTCCCTAACTTTAATGACTTTCCTGTCCATGACACTTATAGTTGATATTCACAGCTATAGGCTCAACAGTCTGAAATGTAAAATCCCAATTTACCTCCTCTCCTACCTCCCGCACCCTAAAAAAATTTATTTGGCCATTTTGAAAATTTCCTGACTGCTAATTTATCCACCTTGCTCCTTCTGAATCCTATTTCTTTTATACTCGTTTCTAGACCCCACATGAACACTCTTAAATGGCATCCTCAAATCTTGCACCCATGCTCTTATCTCACCTGCCAAACAAAATCTTTGTATAAACTGGTTCCTCTATCTGGTACTTTCTTCTCTCGCCTCCTCACTTGGCTAACAGTTCTTCAGATCTCCCTGTAGAGGATGTTACAAGCACTGCTAAGTTTGGATTGGTCCCCCCATCTGTTCCTCTAGCATACCCATTATCACCCTGTTCTGCATTTGTTTATAAAACTATCTCCCCACTAGACTGTAAGCTTGTGAGTCCTGGGAAATCCTTCATAGTGCTTCTTATATTATATTTGTTGCATGTTTCATATATAACAAATCTCATTACAAGGAAAATTTTACTGTACATGACAAATGATAAGAAAGATATTTCATCAATTAATTTTACCCATAACTTGTTTTATACTACTATTTTAATCTAACTCATTGGCTTCTTATTTATTTCATTTCTCTTTACTTTCTAAAAAGCTTTATATTTGCTAAATAAGCAACCAATGCTACTTGACAGAAAAGAATTAGAGGATATGAGTAATGGATGAGTACATGATAAATTCTCAAATAACCAGTAGCTGATTAAAACGCCTTATTTAAAAACTTGCCTATTTTTAGAAAGAGGTACCAATTAGTACAAATTTAGATGAGCCACATTAAGATTCATTTCAGAACCATTCAAACCATAAGGGCCATTAGCGATGACACAGATACTTTGGGAAATTTTTGTAAAGGTAAATATACATTTACCTTAAAACTTAGCAATTCCATTCCTAAGTATTTATCCAAAAGACAGAAAAGTATATATTCACACAAAAACCTGTACGTGAATTTTATATCAGTTTTATTCATAATTGTGAAAAACAGGAAACAACCCAAATGTCCTTCAATTTGTGAATGAATAAAAACAAAACCTATGGTACGTCCATATATCAGAATACTATTCAGCAATTAAAATGGGAGGAAACCAACTACTGAAGGTAATAACACGAATGAATTTCAAATGCATTATGTTAAGTGAAAGAAGTCAGACTCAAAGGGCTACATACTATATCAGTCTATTTATACAATATCAAACTTATGAGTCCTTTTGTATGAAAAGCAAAACTGTAGAAACAGAAACAGATTAGTGGTTGCCGGAGGCTGGGAGCTGAAGGAGGGCTGAATGACCACAAAGGGAAGAAAGGAACTTTTGAGGATGGTAGAAATGTTCTATAACTTAATTATGATGATGATTACATGATGTTATACTCTTGTCAAAACTAATAAAACTGTACGCTAAAAAAGGGAATTTTACAGGATGTAAATTACACTTTGATAAACCCCAATTAAAAAAGAAATTAGGGGGCCGGCCCGGTGGCTCAGGCAGTTGGAGCTCCATGCTCCTAACTCCAAAGGCTGCCGGTTCGATTCCCACATGAGCCAGTGGGCTCTCAACCACAAGGTTGCCGGTTCAACTCCTCGAGTCCCACAAGGGATGGTGGACTGCGCCCCCTGCAACTAGCAACGGCAACTGGACCAGGAGCTGAATGGCACCCTCCACAACTAAGATTGAAAGGACAACTTGACTTGGAAAAAAGTCCTGGAAGTACACACTGTTCCCCAATAAAGTCCTGTTCCCCTTCTCCAATATAAAAATCTTAAAAAAAAAAAAAAAAAGAAAAAAAAAAGAAAAGTTATAATAAAAAAAAAGTAAAGTGTGTTTAAAAAAAAAATAAAAGAAAGAAATTAGGGACATTAACCATGACATGAACTAAGCCTAAAAGCCAAGTGATATCTAGAATTTGGTTTGTCAGTTATTGAATTATTGTTTCAACCCTTAATTGCTTCAATCACAAAATAAAAATACAAAATGTATGGAATATTCAAAAAACACAAATTAAAATGAAGTACTTCGTTTATTTGTGCCTTATAAAATTGGTGAAGATTATTAAGAATAATATACCCCCCACTGTTGGAGAGGCCATAAGGATATGAAACAAACGAAAAGCCATAAGAGTATTCATCTTTTTGTCGGTATTTCCACTTCCATGAATATACTTCAAAGAAATTATTAATTGAACTTACAAAGACGTTTACCCTAGTATTGTTTTTAATGTGGAAAACTGGAAGTGAAAGTAATATTTTATGACTAACAAAGATAATGTTTAATTTATATGTATTACAACTTTTTCAATGTAATTACATAATATTGTACAGCATAATGATTATGAGTTTGAGCTCTGAAGTGATAAATATGAAACGTAGTTGGAAATGGAAAATATGGTTCTGTGTTCTTGTATTAGAACACAGACCAGTTGTGTGACCTTGGGCAAGTTACTTAACCTCTCTCTCTCTTTCTCTGTAAAAGAAATAAAAAAATACACCAAGTAATTTCTATAAAAACTAAAATGATATTTATGTGTGAAGTTCTTCACATAACTCTGGACACATATTAAGCTCTCACTAAAGATTAGCTTTTTCTGTTGTGCTCGATATGATTATTATAGTTATTGATCTGTGACCGCATCTATAATATCCTGTCATGTGGGCAAGAGCAGGCAGCAGGAATGAGCACCCAGGGTTCTGTACCATAGACAAACCCATACATACACTCATGCAGCTGAAGGCTATTTGAAGAAAAGTTTCCATATGTGGTCGCATATGGATACTTCCTATTTATTTTTGTTTTGTTTACCCACATTTTCAAATTTTAAACAATAGACATGAATTACTTCTTGCTTCTTTAATGAAAACAACAACAGAAAAAAGCATGATTGTTTCAAAAGACTGTAAACGGGGTCATTGTTTAGTTTCCTAGTTTTAGTCAAGTAAAACTTTGCATTTTCTCTACAAAAAAATGTTCATAGTGTCCTGGTGTTCTGAACTGGTTTTGACAATGTGAATAGTGTTTCTAAGACTGTCCACTGTACAGGAATAAATCTGAAAGAGGGGGAGATGAACAGGTAGGTGTAAATGGTTTCCCATGTGTAACTAACTGTGTGTGCATTGGGAATTATTTTTTAATCCATTATTGTTTTATTCTCTCCTAGTAAATGACTGCAGGAATCATAGAATTTAAAGATGCAGTCATCAACTATATTTCTTCACATAAATGAGATGAGAAAGCTTATGTATATTTAAAAGTAATTTATTGAGAAGATCTTTTTATAAAAATCCTATTAGATAATTAAAAAAAATCTGGCTTTTACTTTTTTAGTGGTAGATTGTCACTTATAAATAGTATGGAGAAATAAATACTGAATATATGGGAGCACAAATAGTAGAAATGACATGGCAAATAATAACAGTATGTGTTAACATTGAGGTACTTCAAATACTTTTCATAAATTCTCAAATCCTAGATTAAGGGAAAAATGCCTAAAATATGAAAATATTTAGTTCCATTAGCTATTCCACTGTCTGATCACTAATAAAGTTGTTTTGACAAGGTCCCATATAACATTTATATGACAGTTCAGCAGCTCTGTAAAACAAAGATTTGCATTATAGAAAAGCAAATGAATTTTAAATAGATTGGCATAGTTATTCATGACATTTTGAAGCCTCAAAGGAACTTAACAAAGAGCACCATAATGTATAATCATATTTGCCTTGGCAAGAAACCAAGGGATTGTTTTGCTGTTGCTATGACACTAATGTATGCAATATTTTATACTATAGTATTTTCTGCCACACGTGCTATGTATGACAGATACAATCTGTATAAACCTTTAATTCACAAAATACATCTATAGGAATATCCTAGTCTGAAATAAAACAAAAATCCTATTAAGGGATCATTATTCTTGCAGGAGGGAACTACATTGTGTTAAGCATCTACTGTGTGCCAAGAAGTTTGTAGTTTGTTAATTCCAACAATTACTCTATAAGGGAACCATTATTGTATCTATTATTCAGGTATGGAGAAGAGGAGGAATTTGTCTAATTCCACCTAGCTATTATGTAGCCAAAGCAGGCTTCAAACCTGGGACTGGGAGCCAAGCTGAGCGCTGCAAAAGGCTGCCTCTCCATGCCCCACCCTGCCCTGCTCCATCTAAATTTAGCCCAGGCTTCTCCTTGATCCCAGTGACTTTATAATATGCAAAACATTCAATGTGAAGGTCAGTGCATTTGTTTCCATGGGTCATTGTGAGCTCCCTTACAATTTTCCTACCCATATAATTTTCCTTTACAGTTCCCATGGGAATTAAACATGGTTATGTCCATCTGTAATAGTAAACATTCACTATGGACGTTCCAGATTTGGACACCTGTCACCACTGATTACCACTTTCATTCATGTGATATTTCTATCAGTCAGGGAGTGCTTTTACATGTCTGGACTTCTTTGGGAAGAACAGGTAGGTGAAAAAGCCCCTTCTCTGAAATATAAAACTGCAACATTGTAAATTATTCCTAGCATTACCTTCCCTTTCTTGTCATTGGCAAGAGAGAATTCCCTTTGGGTCAACTGATTAGATCACATAAACCTAAATAAAAATAATGCCTAGGTTTAAATGGAAAAAAATTATTTTCTCAAAAAGCATTTTCTACACCTGGCTCTAACCACTAAGTTAGCTCTCAAAGTCATCCCAATTAGCCATAGTGGCTATAGAGGCCTGTTCTAATTACCTTAATAAAACTATGTAGATATTCCTCTAAGATCAATTGGGAATATTCAATTTTCTATCAAAACCCATTGATTCTTATATTTATTTTTAAATAGTTTTGTTCCCTTGCCAGATAAAAATGTCCCTTTCCATAGATTTTCTGTATGACATCAGTTAAAAATGATAATGCAAACACATACATTATTTGCAGGAGCTTACCTATACAAATTTGAATGCCAGCATTCTGCCTTAGAGTGAGGACAAGAAGGGGGCAAGAGAGAAAGGACAACAGTGCTCAGTGCTTTGTTGTTGCAAAGCATGTGGCCTGACCCAGGAGAATCCCTAGAAGGAATGTCAATGTACTCCTTATGCACTAGTTACAGACAAGAGAAATCTCTGGAGGACAGGAAAATGCCATAGATGAAAGGTCAGAATGCTTCTTGGGGTGGGGGTATAGTTTTCTTAGTGACACCTTGGCTAGCAGTTAAGCCTTTTTCCATGGTAAATCATTGAGAGTTTAGATAACCCCCGCTGTAGACTGAATGCTTACGCCTCCCTCCCGTTCATATGTTGAAACCTAACCCCCAATGTGATGATATTAGAAGGTGGGGCCTTTGGGAGGTGATTAGGTCATGAGAGTGGAGCCCATATGAATGGGATTGGTGCTCTTATAAACGTGACTGGGGAGAGCTCCCTCACAGCTTCTGCCCTAGGAAGACACAGGGAGAAGTTCGCCATCTCTGAACCGAGAAGAGGGCCCTCACCAGATTGCTGGCACTTTGATCTTGGGTTTCCCAGCCTCTGGAACTGTAAGAAATAAATTCCTACTGTTTGTAACCCATCCAGTCTATGGTACTTTGTTACAGCAGCCCAAATGGACTAAGACAGTGCCTCTGATCAGAATTAACACCTGACTAAAAACAGAGGTGATGCTTGCTCCGTCAAATGGTGTGAGGAGGCTGCATTGACACCTAGTCCTCCTCACCCTCATCATTGATCTGGATTTTCACAACCGTCTCCCAACTTGGTTTCTATTTTGTTTTGTTTTGCTTCAGTGTTGCTCTCCTTCAACTTATTCTCCATTCTGAAGATGCCATTTCCTTCCTTACACTCTTTCGTGGCTCCCCATTTGCTTACAATGTAAGCACCAACTTCATCGTGCTGCATCAGACCCTCCATGAATTGTCATTAAAAGTGACAGAGAATACTTCTCCATATACTTATTTCTCATTTGCTTTTGATCTCTAATGATTTGCCTATTCATGAACTTTGCCCTTTTCACAACTAGGATGCTTTATATATTAGACATCAACCCTTTGATCAGTGTGTTTATATTTTACACTTTGTCAATGGCCTTTTATAAATTGTTTTAAACTACTCTCAACAACTTTTCTTTTAAAAAATGCTTGAGCCTATGTTTTCCTAGTTAGTAATGCCAAGAATGAAACATGATATTGAGTCCCTCCAGTAAAAGGTCTGGAAATTATCACACTTTTTACACTTTTGTTGGTATTATCTACAATGTCTCACTTTATCATTGCTCTATTATTTTCTTTTGTCACATATCTTTTTTAATTTTATAATTTTACACTCTTTCTGTTACTGTATTTACCACAGTCAATTCTAATTAATTCTATATTTAAATGGTTTCCATTCTTTCTGCCAATTCAGTCATATCATGACTTTTCCCAATTTGAGAGCTCTAGATACTGGTATTGCTCAGTGAGCTGGTAAACATCTTCTGGTCCATTTCACAAGTAGCATAATTCCTGAATACTTACATAGGTGGTATTTTATGGATATCTTAATGCTTAAATGACCTAATGGATGGCAATAGAATTTTTATGTCACACACTGTTTCCTTAAAAATTCGGAAGACATTACTCCAATCTGGCATTTAGTGTTGTGTAGGGAGAAGTCTGAGGCCAGCATGCTGTCAGCCTTAGGTAATGTACTCGCTGTGTATGTGTGAGTGTCCACTAGGTATACTATGGTACAACTTCAAAAGCTCAGTGACTTCCAACAATGAACACCCGTTTCTTTCTCATCCTACATGTTGGTAGTCAGGTATGAGGGATCTACTCCAGGCTACAGGCTGGGTGCCAGTCTGCTTCTAGAGGGAGCAGCCCCTATCTGGAACGTGGTCTTGTCTTGGAAGAAGGTCCAGGGGTCTTGTCCTGGAATAAGGTTGGCAGAAAGTCATGATCTACGTTTCTGATTCATGGGATATAAATCAGGTTAATTCACACGTTATTGACCAAATCCAAAATGAATGGAGCAGGAAGGATACTACTCTGCCTAAGAAAGGAGGTAGTTAATAATTGGGAACAATAATACCATCTACCACAATATTTATAGGATCCTCTCTTCAATATGGAAATTCGAACACTTCACCGAGAGATATCTGAGTTCTAGAATGTATTTTAATTTTACTTTGTATCCAGTTAACCCTTCTAAAGATTCAGATGTTTGTTTAGAAGAAAAGTTTCTTTAAAGTATATCTCTGAATATTTCTATAGCTCATTTGTCCTCTTCTTTAGGATCTACAGTGTTTCATATGTTAGATTTCTCAGGTCGATTTTATTTTCTTGTTCTTTTACTGACAAAACATATGCTAAAACCTGTCCTTCATATAACTGGTTTGACTTTATCCCATGTGGATTTTGTACTTTATGGTTTCTAGTATTAGTTTTATTCCTGCCATGACATTCGTTTTCTTACAACAGTTTCCTAATTGTGCCAGTGTGCCAGCTATCTATCTTACCTCTCATTTCACATATTTCCTTTAATTTCCTGGACAGTGGAAAAAAGATGCTATCCTTCATAAATTTAGTTAAATTTCTGGTCATTAATCTTTTTTCCAGAAACATTTTCTAACTCTTGAAATATGTCTCTCTCTCTTCTGTGTCATGAAATCAGTTTAAATAATTTATGTAATTGTTCTGATTATTTATACTTGAATCAAGATAGATTTAGCTCAGTTTATTTTCCTAAAATGAGTGGGAGAAGATTCATCAAAGATCCCTTAACTGTTTTCATGAATAGTCAGGGAATCTTCCACTTAGATCTCAAGCTGAAGAGTTGAAGGATGTAGTTTTATAACATCTTTTTTTTTTATTAATTTCAGGTGCACAAGACAAAGTAATACTTAAGACGTTTATCATTAAATCCCTCACACTGTGTGAACCCCCCTCCCCCATCCACTATCCCTCTGACATCGCACACAGCCATTACATTTCCACTGTCTCTATTCCTAATGCTGTATTCCGCTTCTTGTAAGTATATATATACATATATACACACACACATATATATATACATATATATGTATAAATATATATAAATATATATAAATATATATATAAATATATATATAAATATATATATATATATATATATATATATATATATATATATATATATATAATTATAGTTGGCATTCATTATTGTTCAGCTTCAGATTCAGGTGTACAGTGCAGTGATCAGGCATCTACATCATCCCTGAGGTGGTCTCCCAAATGGGACACGTGTCCACCAGATACCTTACAAAATCTTTACAACATTATTGATTATGTTCTCCAAATTAATTTTCAAAACCCCGTGGCCATCTTGTGGTTACCGACTGTTTTCTAATCTCATCACCTTCCCCCTTATCCCCACCCCCCCGCCCCTCTAGCAACCCTCAGTTTTTCCTCCATGTTTCCAAAACTGTTTCTGATTAGTTCATTCACTTATTCTTTTCTTTAGATTCCACATATAAATGAGATCATATGGTATTTGTCTTTCTCTGTCTGACTTATTTCACTTAACATAATGTTCTCTAGGTCCATCCATGTTGTTGCAAATGGTATGATTTCTTTCTTCTTTATGGCTGGGTAATAACTCCATTGTAAAAATGTACCACAGTTTCTTAATCCAGTCATCTACCGATGGGCATTTCGGTTGTTTCCACGTCTTGGCTATTGTGTATAGTGCTGCAATAAACAGGAGCGCATAAAGATTTTTGAACTGGAGTTTTGGATTTCTCCGGATAGATACCTAGGAGTGGAATTGCTGGATCATAAGGTAGTTCCATTTTCAGATTTTTGAGATACCTCCATACTGTTGCACCAGCACTTGTTGTTTGTTGATTTATTGATGATAGCCATTTTGACTGGGGTGAGATGGTATCTCATTGTGGTTTTTATTTGCATTTCTCTGATGGTTAGTGAGGTTGAGCATTTCTTCATATGTCTGTTTGCCATCTGTATGTCCTTTTTAGAAAAATGTCTCTTCATGTCCTCTGCCCATTTTTTAATTGGGTTGTTTGTTTTTTTGGAGTTGAGTTGAGTGAGTTTTTTATAAATTTGTGATATTAACCCCTTATCAGATATATCATTGGCAAATATCTTTTCCCATTCAGTAGGATCCCTTTTTGTTTTATTGATGGTTTCCTTTGCTGTGAAAAATCTTTTTAGTTTGATGTAATCCCACATGTTTATTTTTTTGTCTTACTTCCCTCGCGCGAGGGGATATATCAGTAAAAATCTTACTCTGGGTAATATCTGTGAAGTTTCTTCCTATATTTTCTTCTAGGAATTTTATGGTTTCAGATCTTACATTTAAGTCTTTAAGCCATTTTGAATTTATTTTTATATATGGTGTAAGGAAGGAGGTGGTCCAGCTTCATTTTTTTGCATGTGTCTGTCCAGGTTTCCCAGCACCATTTATTGAATAGACTGTCTTTACCCCACCATACATTCTTGCTTCCATTGTCGTAGATTAAATGGCCATATAGGCATGGATCTATTCCTGGACTCTTTATTCTGTTCCATTGATCTATGTATCTGTTTTTATGCCAGTACCATGCTGTTTTGATTACTGTAGCCTTGTAGTATAATTTAATGTCAGGTATTGTTATACCTCCTACTTTGTTCTTATTTCTCAAGATTGCTGAGGCTATCTGGGGTCTTTTATGGTCCCATATAAATTTTAGGATGATATGTTCTATTTCTGTGAAAAACATCATTGGTAGTTTGATAGGAATTGCGTTGAATATGTATATTGCCTTAGGCAGTATGGACATTTTAACTAAATTAATTCTTCCTATCCATGAACATGGTATGTGTTTCCAACTATTTGTATCTTCTTTCATTTCTTTCTTCAGTGTCTTATAATTTTCTGAGTACAGATCTTTTACTTCTTTGGTTAAATTTATTCCCAGGTATTTTATAGTCTTTGGAGCAATTGTAAATGGGATTGCTTTTTTAATTTCTCCTTCTGATGTTTTATTATTGGTATATACAAATGCAACTGATTTCTGAATATTAATTTTGTATCCTGCTACTTTACTAAATTCATCTATCAGCTCTAATAGTTTCTTGGTGGAATGTTTAGGGTTCCCTATATATAGTATCATATCATCTGCATATAATGACAATTTTACTTCCTCCTTACCGATTTGGATGCCTTTTATTTCTTTTTCTTGTCTGATTGCTGTGGCTAGAACTTCCAGCACTATGTTGACTAGAAGTGGAGGAAGTGGGCAACCTTGTCTGGTTCCTGATCTTAAGGGGAATGGTTTTAGCTTTTCCCCATTGAGTATGATGTTAGCTGTGGGTTTATCATATATGGCCTTTATTATGTTAATATATGATCCCTCTATTCCCACGTTCTTAAGGGTTTTTATCATAAATCACTGCTGGATTTTATCAAATGCTTTTTCTGCATCTATTGATATGATCATGTGATTTTTATTTTTCATTTTGTTAATGTGGTGTATCACATTAATTGATTTACGGATGTTGAACCACCCTTGCATGCCAGGGAAGAATCCCACTTGATCATGGTGTATGATCTTTTTAATGTATTGCTGAATTCTGTTCACTAATATTTTGTTGAGGATTTTTGCATCTATATTCATTAGCGACACTGGCCTGTAGTTTTCTTTTTTTGTGGTGTCTTTATCTGATGTTGGGATCAGGGTGATAGTGGCTTCGTAAAAAGTGTTTGGGAGTCTTCCCTCCTTCTGGATTTTTTGGAAGAGCTTGAGGAGAATAGGTGATAATTCTTTTTTGAACATTTTGCAAAATTCAGCTGTAAAGCCATCTGGTCCAGGGCTTTTGTTTGTTGGGAGATTGTTGATTACTGATTCAATTTCTCTGGTGGTAATCAGTCAATTCAGGTTTTCTGTTTCTTCTTGAGTTAGCCTTGGAAGGTTGTACGCCTCTAGAAAATTGTCCATTTCTTCCAGATTGTCAAATTTGTGGGCATAGTTGCTCATAGTAATTTCTTGAATTTTTTTGTATTTCTGCGGTGTCTGTTGTCACTTCTCCTCTCTCATTTCTGATTTTATTAATTTGGGTCCTCTCTCTATTTTTTAAATGAGTCTGGCTAAAGGTTTGTCAATTTTGTTTATCTTCTTTAAGAACCAACTCTTGGATTCATTGATCTTTTGTATTGTTTTTTCTGGTTTCTATTTCATTTATTTCCACGCTGATCTTTATTATCTCTATCCTTGTACTCCCTTTGGGCTTATTTTGCTGTTCTTTTTCCAGATTCCCTTAAGTGTGAAGATAAACTGTTGATTAGTGATGTTTCTTGTTTCTTTAGGTAGGCCTGCAATGCTATGAATTTCCCTCTTAGGACTGATTTCGCGGCATCCCATAGATTTTGGGTCATCGTGTTTTTATTTTCGTTTGTCTTGAGATATCTTTTGATTTCTTCCTTGATCTCCTGCTTGACCCATTCATTATTTAGTAACATGTTATTCAGCCTCCATGAATTTGTGTGTCTTCCAGTTTTTCTCCTGTAGTTCATTTCTAATTGCAACTGTGGTCAGAGAAGACAATTGGTATGATTTCAATTTTCTTAAATTTATCAAGACTTCTTTTGTGGCCTAACATATGGTCTATCTTGGAAAATGTTCCATGTGCACTTGAGAAGAACATGTATTCTGCAGCACTGGGGTGAAATGCTCTGAAAATATCGATTAAATCCAAGTGGTCCAATGTATCATTTAAGGCTGTTGTTTCCACATTGATTTTCGGTCTGGAAGACTTGTCCCTTATTGTCAGAGGTGTGTTGAAGTCCCCTACTATGATAGTGTTACTGTTGATCTTTGTCTTTATGCCAGTCAATATCTGTTTTATATATTTAGGTGCTTCTATGTTGGGTGCATAGATGTTTACTAGGGTTATGTCCTCTTGTCGGATCGATCCCTTTATTATTATACAGTGCCCATCTTTGTCTTTTAATATGTTCTTCATTTTAAAGTCTATTTTGTCAGATATAAGTATTGCAACTCCAGTTTTTTTCTCATTTCCATTTGCATGAAATATCTTACTCCAACCTTTCACTTTCAGCCTGTGTGTGTCTTTTGATCTGAGAGGAGTCTCTTGTATACAACATATACAAGGTTCTTGCTTTCTTATCCACTCAGCCACCCTATGTCTCTTGATTGGAGCATTTAATCCATTTACATTTAAAGTGATTATTGATAGGTACATAGTTATTGCCATTTTTAAATTTGTAGTTAGATTGTTTTCATCTTTCTTCTATTTACAGAAATCCTTTTAGTATTTCTTGCAATGCTGGCTTGGTGGTAACAAATTCCTTTAGCTTATTCTTTTCTGGGAAGCTCTTTATCTCTCCATCAACTTTAAATGATAGCCTTGCTGGATAAAGCAATCTAGGTTGTAGGCCTTTGTTTTCCATCACTTTGAGTAGCTCATGCCACTCCCTCCTAGCCTTCAATGTTTCTGTAGAAAAGTCATTTGATAGTCTTATGGGAGTTCCCTCGTATGTAACCCTCTGTCTTTCTCTTGCTGCTTTTAGGATTCTCTCTTTGTCTTTAACCTTTGCCATTTTAACTATAATGTGTCTTGGTGTGGACCTGTTTGGGTTTATCCTGGTTGGAACTCTCTGCACTTCCTGAGCTTGCATGTTGGTTTCCTTCATCAGGTTAGGGAAGTTTTTGGACATTATTACTTCAAATATGTTCTCAATCCCTTGTTTCCTCCTCTCTTCACCTTCTGGTATTCCTACGATGCACATGTTGTTGTGCTTGATGTTATCCCAGAGCTCTCTTAAACCATCTTCATTGTTTTTTATTTTTTTTTTCTTTCTGTTGTTCTATTTGGGTGATCTCTGCTAACTTGTCTTCTAAGTCGCTGATTTGATCCTCTGCTTCATCTAACCTGCTGTTAATTCCTTCAAGTGAGTTCTTTATTTTGGTAATTGTGTTCTTTAGTTCTAACTGGTTGTTCATTATGATTTCTCTGTCCTTCTTTGTGTCGTCACTAAGCTCCTTAAACATTCTTATCATCAGTGTTCTGAACTCTGTCTCTGATAGGTTGGTTACCTCTGTTTCATTTGATTCCATTTCTGGAGGTTTCTTCTGTTCTTTTATTTGGGACATGTTTCTTTGTTTCCCCATTCTGGCTGACTCTCTGTGTTTGCTTCGATGTATTAGGTAGATCCCCTAGAGTTCTTAGTTCTTGCTGGGTTATCTTATGTAGTATGTGTCCTTTATATTTGACTTGCACTACTTCGTTCTTCTCCTCTGCGTGTGCTCCAGAAGAGACTCTTGTGTTGTATATATTGTCCTGTTAAAGAAGATCTTTAATTGCTTTTCGCTTGTGAGTAGGTGGAGTTAACTCCTAGGCTGACTAGTTGTGAGACTTGGCTCTGCCCACCACAGGGTGTTCTGCTGCATGAGGGTTGACTGCTTAAATGTGGTTTGGCTTCTAGGGGCTCTTGTGCCTGTAGAGAATTCCCTCTGGGTGTGTCACTTGTAGGTCAAACCAGGTAGTACTCTTGTTTGGTCTGGAGTTGGCCTCTGGGTATGTTGAATCTTGTGCCTCTTAAGCTGGGCCCTCCTAGGGCAATTTCAGAACAAAGCAAATCACCAAGCACAACAACAACAACAACAACAACAAAGAAAAAATCAAATACATTCACATGTAAAAACAACCGACCACCCCCACTCAACACAGGCAAAGATATCAAACATATAAAGACAAAACAAAACAAAACAAAACGCAGCGCCAGTCTTGGCTTAAGCCCACCAAGTAATCTCCAGGTTGTCCTCTGCTGTGCCAAAGAGTCCCCTGTGTATTGTGCAGGCAGAGCTGGTCACCTGGTGCCCAGAGTGACGTTGGGACTGCAGATTTAGATGCGTGGGGCTGAGGGGTCTGGATGGTAGTTTTTAAAAGGCAGTGCTGTTTCTATCCTTGCCTGCACATATGTGTACTGAGCATAGCACCACCAGCCCTGTGTCCAGTTCTCCTGAGTCTTAGGGCACTTCCTCCGTGTGTGTGTGTGTGTGTGTGTGTGTGTGTGTGTGTGTGTGGCAGGCGGGAGATTTCTGAGCTGCTGAAAGCCCAGAGCTGCGTCTGCTGCCTACTGCTGATCCCTGCCAGTGCCTCTGCAGTTGTAATTGCCCTGCCCTAGGCAGGCCAGAAAGAGTGGGGGCTGGGGATGGAGGGGTCTTCTCTCTCCCAGCCCAGCCATGTCACACTCTTCCCGCAGGCCAGAAAAGGTGGTGGCTGGGGGTGGAGGAGTCTCTTCTCTCCTAGCCCAGCAAATATCACAGTCTTCCCAGCCTCTTCCCTGGGTCAGAGCTGCACGGCAGTCTTCCCAGAGCCTGAGCACTAAGGCTCCTCTGTAATCTGACACTACTCCTCAGTTCAGGGGCCAGTTTAAGTCTCTGGAAGGGTGGGGGTAGGATTGGAAGAGCGTGGGGGGGAGCGGCCCATGTATGGAGTTTGTGTCCTTTGTCTGGCCTAGGACCCAACTGGAGGTATCAGCTGAGGTTATTGCCTCAAATGCTGGATATGCTGCCCCCTCGGCGGGAGAGATCAGCTATGAGACACAGGGAAAGAGCCCACCTCCTGGCTTTTGTGTTCTCTGTGCCATCCTGGGATCCCCAGCGTCTCTGCAGCTGCGGATGCGGGAGGCGTTTCCACCACCGCAGATGCGGGCCGCGTCTCCACTCCGCTTTCTTCCCTCTTCCCCGCTCGCCCAATTTGCACACCTTCAAGTAATCCTTACACGAGTCTCTTAGCTGTTCTGTGTGATGAACAGAGAATCCTTTGATGGGTTATGGATGTCCCATTTGTGATAAGATCCGGAGAACTAAAAAGTGAGCCCCGCTATCGTCATTCCTATGACCTCACCTATAACGTCATTTTGATGATTTACCAGCCTGAGTAGAGTGGGAGAAAAAGCTGGGGCCATGGGTATTTCCAAGATCATTTTGTTTTTACATAGTTTCATTTCTATGGCTGTTGAAACATCAGCAGGACTGCTGTTCTGTTCAGCCCAACCTCTACTTCCGGAAAAATGGTGTAGTCCTTTGAGGCAGCTTTTTTTTCTTTTCTTTTCTTGTTTATTTTTTATTATTTTTTATTATTTTTTTTAATGATGGTAACTCCCATCCCATTGTATGATACCCATTCAGTTGAGAAAAGGGTTCCTTCATCTGGCATGAACCTGTATTAATGAGAAGCCTAATCAGAGGAAAGCTTCTTGTCTGAAGCTTCCTTTGGGTGAGTATTTGGGTATTTGCTAACCCTGTCTCAAAATGGTGCTGTTCCAAAGAGCTGAATTGTGCTCTAAATAGAATAGACTCCCCATTCTCTCAGAGGCTGTTCCTATCTCTCATCCTCACTCTTTGAAATGTTGGGGTATTACTGGGATCCTATAGGATTTTAGCCACTTCTGCCACATTGAACTTCTTTATTGGCAGAGAAAGATTTTAATTGTTCTAGGTGACATCCTTCAAAATGGATCTATTTATAGTATATCTAGTAGACATGCCTAAAATTTTACTCTCATCTACGTTTTGCTATTAGCGACACAGCTATTAAGATATTAACTCCTACTTACTCTTGCGATCATAGGAGACTAAAGATAATGAACATGTAAATGTTTCCATCTCTACTCCCTAGAAGGAGAGTCAGATTTTTGTTTCTTAGCCTCCCAAGAGTAATTACTACTGTCTTTGTATATTTAGAGACAGCCTGAAGCTTTTGTTTGGGATGCATGGACCCTTGAAGGCAGGAGCCAGAAAACGATGAATTTGAAAAGAAGTGCTGGTATGACCGATGAAGAAAGTTGGCTCCCTAAGGCCTCAGGTAGGTGGGAACTTTGTGGATCCTATAAATGAGAGGTATATATGTACAGCTCACGTGTAAGTCCCCAGAACAGATATGACCTGAAATGGGGATGGCTGCAGGTGTGCCATGGGAAACTGGACCCTGGGCATGACAGCATGAAGGCTTCGGAGATACAATCGAGGTTTCTATGTCCAATTTGGCAGAGAAAAATAAACCAAACACTTTCAAAAGGATTGTGTGAGTAATAAAGAAGGGGCACAGGGATTTAAATTACTTGAGGATTTTTTTCAAGGGATTTTGATCAATCTAAACATATCAGAAGTCAATATGAGGAAGTATAACCAGGACCTCCTTACAGAGCAGCTAAAGAAAGTTGAATAATGTTACATTATAATTATTTTAGTTACACAATTATTCACACAGTCTCATTATAGAAAGAAAAAGAGAAAAGGAAAGAAGGAAGTGAGCGGTGGAGGGAGGGAGAGGTGGAGGGAGGGAGGGAGGGAGGGAGGAAAGAAAGGAAGGAGGAAAGGGAGAAAGAGAGAAAGGAATAAAGTCAGATCCACTATCTTGGCTGCCTCCTTAGGTTTAAGTATTGCTCTCAGATAGGTGTCTGTAGGTCCCCCCTCCCACCACCAGCCACCACTTACATGCTCTTTTCTTACTAGAGAGAAACAGCTTGTGTGATATTTTGCATAACTGGCTTCACTACATACACACACCATTATATATATAAAATGATGTGTGTATATGTAATGAAGCCATATATATATATATATATATATATATATATATATATATATATCTTAACTAAAAAAAACTAAAAAACTTTACAATATGCATTGGAAAACTTTCCACATCTTGATTTACCTCATTTATTTTAACTGTTAAATAGAAACAGTAATTGGCAACGATTAAAGGCTTGTTGGTGTCATTGTTCTAAGTGCTTTACTATTATCTTACTGAGCTCTCATAACTATAATTCTATGAATAAGAAAACTGAGTCACAGGGCACTTAAGTCAAAATTGTCCAAAATCCCCAGTCAGTCTACCTCCCAAACCTATGAGCTGAAACACCACACTATAAAATATGCTGGATCCTATTGTATAATAGGAATGTACCATGATTGATTGACAAATCCACTGCTGAGACACATTCATTTTTCATAATGTGATATTACAAACAGCTATAATGAAGTAACTTATGAAGTAAACCTTGAGATATGATGGGCTAGTTTCCATGGATGATTATTTTCCTAAAACCAAATGTAATGAATGTTCATACTTACTCAGCTTTCAGAAAAGTGATGACTCTTCCTCATACATTATGGTAATTAACTATGTGATGTAGTCCCTATAATTAAGGGATAAATTGTTGACATAAAAATAATACCTGCATGCTGTAATTATTCTGTATCTTACAGTTTGTCAAACACGTACTTTGAACAAAAGAAGTTATAGAAGTACTTAACTTCTAAAAGAAACCCTTTGCCTTCTCCACACAAACTGACAACCAGAAAATGATAGCTTGGTATAGTAACGCTAAAACAATTGGCCATGCCCAAAGAACAAACTGTAACACTGAGCTCCCTTTCTCTCCTCAGAGGGCTAGCTCTAAAATCCAAGGTCACCCTCTAACTATCAGTTATAAAGACCAAAGTACTGGGAAGAATTTTGCATTCACTCATTTCCCATTGTGAACTATGATGAATAGCAATATATTTGCTCCAAATATTCCTTATTGCAAAAAGAAAAAGCTATTGTGGGCTTCCTTTATGTGATGGCCTTCCTCCCCTTCTGGCCCAGGAGCACTAATGCACGTCCTGTCAGCAGGAGAGCTCCAAAGGGAAGCCTGAGATGGGTTGACAGCTCCTCCACTCCTGATCCTGCTGTTGTCTGTGTGAGTGCGGGGAGCAGACCACACACTGTGCAGACAGTGTTCTACCTGGAGATAGGGGTGAAAAGAGTGGAGAGCAAAGTTGGAGCTCAGTATGACGTGTGTCGAGGCGGACAGAGGGGAGAATCGAGTAGGATTCAAATTAGCTTTAATTCCTAACTACCAGAGTGAAAACAAAGCACATGAATTTGTCATTAAAAAAAAAAAAATTGCTTCTTCTGCCGCTCCTGGTGCTGCTTGTGTGCTCCTTCAGTGCGGACCTGGTACCTCTTTTGTGAAGAGGCAGCTGAGGAGACTCCGGCGCTCGCCATGGCCGACGAAAAGCCCAAGGAAGGAGTCAAGACTGAAAACAACGATCATATTAATTTGAAGGTGGCGGGGCAGGATGGTTCTGTGGTGCAATTTAAGATTAAGAGGCATACACCACTTAGTAAACTAATGAAAGCGTATTGTGAACGACAGGGTTTGTCAATGAAGCAGATCAGATTCGGATTTGACGGGCAGCCAATCAATGAAACAGACACACCTGCACAGTTGGAAATGGAGGATGAAGATACAATTGATGTGTTTCAGCAGCAGACAGGAGGTGTCTACTAAAAAGGGAACTTGCTACTTTACTCCAGAACTCTGTTCCTCCTGACCAAGACAGTCTCAATTAGAAAACCACAGTTTGGTTCCACCACATCCTGACTACTACAGTATAGTTTTCTCTATTCTTTCATTTTCCCCTTCCCCATTCCTTTATTGTACATAAAGTAACGGATGTATGTGCATAGCATTTGCTTTTTTTTTTTTTAACTAAATGGCCAATGGTATGTTTTTATCGACATCAAATGGAGATGGGATGGGGAACAATACTGGCTCTGTGAAAATACCCCCTTTCTCCATTAGTGGCATGCTCAATTCAGCTCTTATCTTTATATTCCAGTAAATTATTTTGCTCTCATTGTTTAACAAAAAGAGAACAACATAAAAATCCTTGCATACCTTGTTCGATTGGAGAATTTTAATGTTTTTCATTTATCATTGTAAAACCAAGGACAATTTTATAACTTTTTTGTACATAGCTGTTACATGTAGGGAAATCTGTCTTTAAGTAGGGATAAATTACTCTAAAAGAAATGAATCCTAGATAGTTTTCCCTTTAAGTCAAGCGTCTTGTTGTTTAAATAAACTTCTTGTTTAAAAAAAAAAAAAGATTAATGAAAAGTTAATAAACTGATCTCTTGTAATCTATAGATTCTAATAGGATATTTTTGCTTTCATCTTCTAATATTTTAAAACTCACTGTAAATAAAAATGAAATAACAGAAAATCAACAGGAATTTTTAAATAATTTAATATATAGAATGGTAGAATAGTATATAAATACTTGGCAATGCTAGGAGGCTACTAAAGAACCTCTATGCAAATAAATATGTTAAAAAGCAGAAGACTGGTTATTGTTCAAATTAATTTCAAAGTTATATAAAATGAAGATCCTAATTGCTACCCTGACCATTTTCTTCAAAATAATGTTTAAGATGTCTTTCTAAATTCTACTGCTTTCTATCTTTATTTTTTAAGTTCAGCAAGATTTAATGTTGTACATATTATTCATTTTTAAATATATTTTATCACGTCATTATGTATCTTGAAATACTACATTGTATAAATTTTATTTGATGCTTATCAACAATGTGGCCTTTTATAAAATGCTTAACCCCTTGGAAATTCAGTTTTCTTCACTGTAAAGTAGGGAAATTTATTGTAATAGGCCATCAGCTAAGCTACTGCAGAAAAGAGAAGAAAGCTTTCCCACGGCTCAGAGAGGAAGGGAGTTTCTTTCTTTCTCAGAGACATCTAGGGTGCGTATGTGAACTGCTCCATAAGCCCATCCAAGAACCCAGGCTCTTAGGTGGATTAGTCATCTTTAAAACTTACGCATTACTCCAGTCATTATCTTTGCATTTGAGAAGGGAAGAAGAGGTAGAGAATATTCAGGACAAGAATCTTCAAAGAGATGAGCTAGAAGTTGCACTTACCCTCCTGCTTACATTACACTGGTTGAAACTTAGTTGTACGATCACTTCTAACTGCAATGGAAGCTGGGAAATATAGACTACAGCTGTAGTCATGGGTGTAGCTAACATTGGACTGGGGATTCAGTTGCTAAACGGAAGAAGTGGATAAGGGATACTGGTGGACTATTAGCAGTTTTTGCCACTATAATGATACCCAGCTTTGAAAACTTTTCTAAGAAATGAAATTTTACTTGTGAAGCATAGAAGTATTTTTGTGGAATTTATATAAGCAATCAGTGTGCTACTTGAACACACTGAATGATCATTAAACAGTAGTTATCATCATCATCATCATCACATCATCTAGTATCTCTATCCTCACCGGAATGCTTGAATTCTCTCTACTGTATCATTAATAATTCTTTTACTATAAACTCTATAGTAAAAGGAAATTTCATTCCTCTTAAGGCAGTCATTCCATGTTCAGAAAGTTTTTACTTCTGTCCAGACATTATTTATCTTCTTACACTTTCTTTTCTTTCACCCTAATTGTGATCTGAGGCCCGGCAGAACAAATCGCATCCCTCTGCCATACAACAGTCCTTCAGATGTTTGCGGAAAGTCATCGCTTCTTCCATGAGTTTTCTTCTCCTCTAGACTAACCATTTGTTGTTCGTTCTATAGTTTCTCATAATCCATGACTTTGAGTTCAGTCATCATCTTGGACAGTTATTTGCTCCTTTAACAAATATTTATTGAGTGCTGACTATTCTATTTTATCAACATCCACCTTAAAACTCTGTTGGCAGGGGCAGTACAAAGTTTTCCAAGTTGGTCTGGGCAGAGCAAATGACCATTCCTCTCATTCAGGATATCATTCTCCCTAAGCAGGACTTAAGATCATATTAACTCTCGGCAGCCGTATCCTGTTGTTCACACATACTGAATGGTTGCCTACTACACTCTCTGAGCCATTTTTGTTTTTACAGTTCACCAAGATGTATCCTACCCTACATAAATTTTTTTTTATACAAATACAAAGCACTTTTTAAATTATTTCTGGTTAATTGTTCATTGTAATCTCTCAAGAATTTTTATTCTTTCATCGAAATGTAAATTATCCCTCACAGATTCACACCATCTAAACCCGATTAGCATGTAATTGAACTCTTCATCTAAGATATTGATCAAATGTGGACATGGACGGGGCCGAACATAATTATTGATAACATAAACAGTCAAGTAACACATATTTTGTGTTATATATATTATATGCTATATTCTTAAAGTAAGCTAGAGAAAAGAAAACGTTATTAAGAAAATCATTAGGAAGAGAAAATACACTTATAGTATTTATTTTTTTAAAATCCGCATATAAGTGGACGTGTCTTATTCACGGGTCAACTGTAAGTGGAGCATGGAAGAAATGGAACATATTTTATGAAAAAAAAGCACATATGCTCAAGCAAAGCTATCTTACTGTTTTTCCTATGCACAGCATGCCTCTTCTAGAAGCTACGGCAAAGTACAGAATATACCCCATATACAGGTACTCAGCTTTTAGCACGAGGGATTCAAATAAATCTTTTATGATAAGCTTGATCTACCTTTTTCTAAGACAATGTCTTCAGTGACTAAATTCTTGTGAAATACCACGTTAGACTCTGAGCTTGTTTCAGTAAATCGAAAATGGCTGTGCAAATACTCTCAGGAATAATTATTCCTTTGCTCTAGGTAACAATTACATTTTAGAATTTAAATTATGCATCACCTGTACAGATGTTACCTTTTCCAAAGGACTTTCTACTCGAGGAATGCTGATCATTGGCATCTGCGCCAGATCATCCATGTGTATGTGCTCATTTTCTGATTGTCGTCCTTTGAAATTATTTACCACACACACGACCTAAGATTTCAGAAAACAAAATTACAGTTTGAAAGCATCTTTATGACGATGACCCTTTTGAGTAGCTTAATAAATCTAATCATAGCAACAAAGTATTAAAATTACTAAAATATTAAATGTGTATAACTTTACATCCAGATTTATCTTGTATAAATTTAAAATAGTTACTCCAATGCAAATGTGTTCAAGAAAATTCATCAATTAATATGTAGCTTAGTTAATAATGACAATTTTATTATTCCAAAATTTTCATTAAATTAGGTTATAGTCAATGCTCAAATCAATCAAAAAATAACATCATTACCTTATAAAACTTCATAGCAAACTAACCTTTCCCTAATGTGGCTAATCCACAACTTAATTTCAATGCTAATTATTTCCCATTGTTTTAAGATCATTACATTCATAATAAACCTTCTACAACTGGCACTCTCTAATTCAGCAGCATCCTTTTAATTAACCGAGTTTATTGTCTCATATTGTATCTCATATATACTTGGCCTTTCAACAATAGCTCACTGGGGCTACTACTGAAATAGAAGACCTTTTACAAAAAGGGAATTGACCCTTGTTTCAGTTGATTACATCCCGTAAGTAATAGAATTTGAACTAAACCAGAGGTTCTCATACACTAGAGTGCATACAAATAAAGTTCTGATACTGTTAAAAATGCACATTCCTAAACCATCCCCTAAAGATTATAATTTGATTGATGAAGGATGAGGCCTAGGAGTTGGCACTTTAAAAATGCATTCTAGAAGCTTCTGATGCAGGAGGATCATACTTTAAGAAATAGTGAATTAAACAACACAGGAAAATTACTATTATTTGCTTATATTAACTAGTAGGTAAGATATTCTTGGCCTTCTTTTTCTGCATTTTATATTCTATTATCAAATCAAAATATAGAACTCACTTGCAGTTAAAAAATAACATTCATTTTTTTAAATGCTTACTATATAATTACACAGTTACATTGTATATTTTCACAAATGCTCCACTGGAAAGTCTTCTTTAGTAAGGCTCATTACTGAACATTTTCAAAGGTCAATTAGATCTTGGTTATTCTCTAGTTTTTAAGTAAAATTTAAATAACTCTTATTGTTATTATTATATTACCTACTATAACATGACAAGCTATTATTGTTGTGGCTTAGCAAACTTAAACTACTCTGCCTGACTCTGTAATACGCACCGTTTTTGGAAGTGCTTTAAGAAATGCATTTGTATAAAATAACATCAAACAACTATCGTTCAACTAGTCTTTGTTTTGTATTTTCCTAAGTATAGGGATTCTGTTCTCTAACTTTAATGAAAATACACATGGAGCGATAGTGATAAACAAGAATATAATTCCTTGTTAGATTTAATAGGACAAACTTTGAGTGCAGTGGAAATTCAGAAAAAATGAGAGAACCATGTAATCAGGGACACTTCCTGGAAAAGTTGGAACTTATCTGAGAAAAATGTCAAGTGCATAAAGGATGTGATACAGTTGTCAAAGGTGAGGACAGTGATACCCAGAGCCCTCTCTGCACTACATACTCGACTGCACTTATTACGTATGGGATTTCACTTAACCCTCAAAAGAGCTCTGGAAGTAAATAAAACAGTTTCTCATCCATTCATACATCTATGCATCCATCTAATATTTCCTGAGAACCTCTTATGTACCAGACCCAATACTGGGTACAGATAATACAAAGCAAAATCTTGTCCATGAATAGCTTATCACATTCTAGTGGATTTCATAACAAAAACATTTAGAAAAAACAAAAATTTTATATGTGGTATATTAAAAGTGGAAACATGCTTTGGAGAAAAGTGAATAGGAAATGAGGAAAGGTGTCCTCAGAGAGAGAGAGCCATTTTAAATACAGTTCAGGGAAGGTCTCATTATTTTTGGAATAATGAGGGGCTAAGTGACTTGTTCAAGGTCACACAGCCAACATGTGGCAAAAGAAAGATTCAAATCTAGGTTTGTCTAACTCCTGGAACCCCCGTCTTGCTCCCTGACATATCATACACAGCGGAATGGGCTTTCCCACTGAAGTAAATGTGTACATTGGACAATCTGTTTGTGAGAAAAAGAACACTGACTGGATTTTAACTACCTGATTTTCGCTGTAAAGAGAGAGAGAAAAAAAATGGCTAGGAAGAGTACAGTCAGATTACTGAGGATACCAGAAGTCAAATGGAAGTGTATGGATTTAATACATCTGGAAAGTGGTTTTGGGGTTTTTGTTTCATTGTGTTATTAGCAATGAATTATGTTATAATGTGTATAGAAGCAGAATGGGAGGTATTTGGAGGACAGTCTAAAGGAGGCAGCTAAGAACCTATAGACATAATAGACGGAAGAAGCACTGATCTAAAATGGAAAGGTTATAGTCAGAACGGCAAAGAAATAAGACATGGAAGAAATATTTTTGTAGTGGAAATGAACGGGGACTAGATGAGTTACCAAGTGTGGGAAGTCAACCAGGAGAATGAGTCAAAGGCAAACACCAGATGCTGGTTCTGGGCGACCTCGGGCTGTGGATGCCTTTCATGGAGACAGACGCTTGCAGTAGGCTGGTCTTTGTTTCAGTTCAGAACAATTTTAGCGTTCTGAACACACTGCAAGATAATTGGAAACATCCCAGGATATTGCAAGCCAGGGCTGTAGTCACTGCTCAAAATAAATGTGCTACTTCGTTGCCTAAATGAGAAACCCGGGAATCATCAGAGATTGCTCCCTCTCCCCCTCCATCATCTCTACTTCCTGAACACCTCCCGACATCCTTCCTTCTCTCTGTGCCCACTGAGGCCCAATTTGTGCCTTGTTTCCCGGGTTTTGCGTAACTTGTCTCCTCCATCCTCACCTGGAGTTTTATTTTCCAGCAAACATATTTTCCAAACACAAATCTTACCATAAAGTGAAAGGGACTGAAAGGAAACAAATTATCATTTATGGGATTTATGTCAATCATCCATGTGGCCATTCACTGAACATACACTATATATTTCCTTTAACCTTTATAAGTCCTTATAATAATCCTTTAAGGGGTGTGGGGAGCCATGGTTTCTTGCAACCCTGAACCTTGCAGACTGGCTCGGTTTCTGCCCCCATAACATTGTCTCTGTCTTATCTGAGAGGCGCCTAACGGCTGCTGAGGAATGTGGTGGAAACGGCCAGTCTGCAAGGTTCAGGGTTGCAAGAAACCATGGCTCCCCACATCTCCCCCTTTTTTATTTTTCTTTTACTTTTCTTTTTCTTTTATTTTTCTTTTTCTTTATAAATCTTTTACTTTGACATAGAAGATACAAGGTCACTGAAACTCACAAAAGTAAATATCTCAAGGAGACAGAACCTACCAATTGTCCAGAAAGCCCTTAGTATTCTGTGTCCGGGAACTGGCCGTTTCCACCACATTCCTCAGCAGCCGTTAGGCGCCTCTCAGATAAGGCAGAGACAATGTTATGGGGGCAGAAACCGAGCCAGTCTGCAAGGTTCAGGGTTGCAAGAAACCATGGCTCCCCACAAAGGGGGTTATCATTCGCCTCATTTAAAGAGGCTCAGAACGGTTAGGCAAATTGCTTAATGGCAAAAACTGAGTACATCAAGAAGCTGGGATCGAACCAGGCTGTTTTTCTGTTTCAACCCAGGTGAACCCTGACAGTGGCTCCGAAATCATCTACATTTTAAAACAAAGGCCCAGATAATTCTCATCACATACAAGGCATTCACGATATTCCCCGTGTGCTTTTCCATTCCCTTCCTTGTCACTCGTGCTGGATGACAGGTACCATTCCAGGACACTAGGCTCCTTCATACACATGCTGTGCCCTGGGCTTAGAATACAGTAGGGGCTCCACACATGTTTATTTTATGGAGCATTTTGTGTTGCTTCTGTGCACTGTGCTCTTTGCTCCTCAGTCCTTATGCCCAGACCTAGACCTACCTGCTGTAAAACTTTTCAAGTTTATATGTCACCTGCACTCTCTGATTTGCCCCTAATCCCAGGAGAGTTGATCTCTTGAGTTTATATAACACTTATCATTACACTTAACCCTCTATAAAACCCTTTGTGTCTATCTTGTTGCAATACTGTGATTTACAAGAAAGGTATATTTGGTGATTTCAATGATCAAAATATATTCCTCATATATATTTGGTCTTCATCCCTCTTTCTGGCACATCGCTCCCAAAACCCTTGAAATTTCCTCTAAAGAGTGCAGTAAAGGTGTTTCTTGTTATGTTAATAAGGTGAATTTGGACCTAAGGACAAGGGCTGGTTGCCAGGAGAAGCAACCATGTGATTGGAGGGTTGGAACTTTCGGTCCCACCTCCAGACCTGCTGGAGGAGAGAAGGGCTGGAGAATGAACAGGCCGCCAATGGCCAATGATTTAGTAGTCATGCCTATGGAATGAAAGCTCTATGAAAACCCAAAGGAGAGGGCTCAAAGAGGGGTTAGTGAACATGGGGAGAGGCAGGGACAGTGGTGTTTCTGGAGAGGACACGGAAGCTCCCCACCCCTTCCCCCATAATTTGCCCTATTACATCTCTTCCTTCTGGCAGTTCCTGAGTTCCTTTTACAATAAACTGGTAATCTAGTGAGTAAACAGGTTTTCCTGAGTTCTATGAGTCATTCTAGCAAATTAATTAAACCTAAGGAGAGTGTGGTGGAGACTTTTGATTCATAGTCAGTCAATCATAAGTACAGGTAACAACACAGACTTTCAACTGGAGTCTGAAGTCCAAGGAGGGAGTCATCGGAACCGCCAATATATGACTGGTTGGTCATAAGCAAAGTGATAACTGGGCTTGAGACTGGTGTCTGAAGTGTAGGGGGGCAGTTTTGTGGGACTCTGATGTGAGATAGTGTCAGAATTCAGCTGAAGTCTTGGACATGCTGCTGGTGCCTGAGAATTGCTTGTTGGTGTGTAGAAGCACTCCCACTACACACACACCCGAACTGGGTCCAGGAACACCCTTTAGTTGTTTCATCTGACTATGATCTATTTCAGTATGTGGAATGTATCTTTTCCATGTGTTTATTCCCAGCACCAAGCATCATGCCTGGATGATGGTAGGGGCTCAGTAAATGTTTATTTTATGAAGTAATAAAGGGAGGCAATGTCTGGGGAAATAACCTGACTACTGTATTACTGTCTGACCCTGAGCCAGACTGTACCTCCTGCCAGAGACAGGTCATGTTTATCTGAGCCTTCTTGCATCCCCAGCCTTGGCACAGTGCCTGGCACCTGTAGGCATTCACACTCATAAATGGTTGTGAATGAATGCATAAATGCTCGTTTAGTTATTAAAAAGTTAAAGCATTACTTTCCCATGACTTTTTCAAAAGGTCATTTTCCTGGGTTCGAGGGCATGTTTGAAGGGCTGTTACAAAATGTTCTGAATATGTGCTACTAGTAGAAGGGTCTTGAGCCCAAGGGGGATCCAAGTCATCATTCACCACCAGGTTCTCAGATGGGGAAGTGACTGGGAAGACGCGAGGGTTCTAGATTTGGCCGCGCACAGTGCCAGGATGTTCACAGGAAGCAAAGGAAAGATGGCAGCAGCCAGAGGAAGATGGGCAGGAACCCGATGAGACACTAGAGAAGATGCTCTGGACCAATAGAGCTGAAAGAAGTTACATCTGCCACTACTGCTTTGAGATTTTGACTTTTGGCATTCTCTCTGCCTCGCCCATGATTATTTCTCAGGATTAGTGTAAGGTGGTTTTTGTTTCGTTTTGTTAAACGTTAACCTGTTTCAACTGTGGTGAGTAACAACAAGGACAAGGTTTTGGTCCAAGCCTGGGTCCCCGTTTTCAGGAGGCTGTGGGATATTTCTGAGAGAGAGGTGGGAGTGGGCCTAAGTCATCCGAGGATCTTGGGAATCAGAAGGAGTGACATCAGGAAGAAAAGCAGCACAGCGCATACAGCAGGGATGAGAGCATAGTCACCACGTTAGCACAGGAGGTCTTAGAAGAATAACCTATTTGAAATGCCTGGCACATGAACTATGCTCAAATCTTTAGCAGCTGAAAAGTTCATATAAGGTTTTATTTACTGGGTATTAACTAGTGAAAGGAGGCTGAGGAAGGAAACTTTCCTGTGAGAAGCAATTTAAATGTAATCATAAAGGAACTAAAGTGTGTCTTACAATATGTCAATGCAAAAATATATTTTGATTTATAGTCTATACATTTTTTTCACCTGGGTAAAATGTTATATACCCATACTTGTAATGGACCAACTAATTCTAAAACCCAGTTAAAATATATTTTCCAACAACCAAAACCTATCGAAATCTTCCAAGAAGATTTTATTTTTTATTATTATTTTTATTTAAAAACGTTTTCATTTTGTAAATATATTTACAACAGGAATAACTGGGCATTGAATTTTGAGTTGTGAAATATTCCTCCTGAAACTGATAATTGAGTGTATTCTGGCATTGGTGTTTTATAGGAGGAATTCTGAAGCCAGTTAGAACTATTTCATTTTTTCCTCCTTCTCCTTTTCTTCTTGTCTTGTTTTTTAAAAAATTTCAGTTACAGTTGACATTGAATATTATTTTATATTAGTTTCAGGTGTACAGTACAGTGGTTAGACATTTATATAATTTATGCAGTGATCCCCCCATCAGTCTAGTACCTACCCGCACTGTACATAGTTGTTGCAACATTATTGACTATATTCCCTACGCTGTACTTTTTTACATCACTGTGACTATTTTGTAACTACCAATTTGTATTTCTTAATCCCTTCGCCTTTTTCACCCAGTTACCCAACCTGCCTCCCAATCATCAGTTTATTCTCTGTATCTATGAGTCTGTTTCTATTTTGTTGTTCTTTTACTTTGTTCTTTAAATTCCACATATAACAGATCATATGGTATTGGTGTTTCTCAGTCTGACTTATTTCACTTAGCATAATACCGTCTAGGTTCATCCATGTTGTTGCAAATGGCAAGATATCATTCTTTTTTATGGACAAGTAATATTCCATTGTATATATGTACCACATTTTCTTTATCCAATTGTCTGTTGATGGGCACTTGGGTTGCTCTCATGTCATGGCAATTGTAAATAGTGCTGCAGTGAACACAGGGGTGCATATACCTTCTCAAATTCGTGTTTTGGATTTCTTCAGATAAATTCCCAGAAGTGGAACTGTTGGGTCATAAGGCAGTTCTATTTTTAATTTTTTGATGATCATCCAATCCATTTTCCATAGTGGCTGCACCAATTTGCAACCCCACCAACAGTACATGATGGTTCTCTTTCCTCCACATCCTTGCCAACACTTGATGGTTGATTTATGGATGATGGCGATTCTGACAGGTGTGAGCTGATATCTCATTGTGGTTGTTAAAAAGATTTTTATTAAAATATACCTAACATACAATGTTATATTAGTTTCAGGTGTACATCAGAGTTATTCAACATTTATATACCTAAAGAAGTGATCACCATGATAAGTCCAGCAACCATCTGACACCCTACCATGTTATCACAATATTATTGACTATATTCTCTATGCTGTACATTTTATACATGGCTTATTTATTTTATAGCTGGAAATTTGAACCTTTTATTCCCCTTCACTTTTTCCATCTCTTTTTCATTTTTTCAATTACAGTTGACATTCAATATTATTTTATATTTATTTCAGGTGTACAGCATAGTGGTTAGATATTTATATAATATAAGAAGTGATCCCTCTGATTAGTCTAGTACTCACCTGGCACTACATAGTTATTATCTCATAGTGGTTTTAACTTGAATTTCTCTGATGATTAGTGATGTTGAGCATTTTTCATATGTCTATTGGCCATCTGTATTTGTCCTCTTTGGATAAATGTCTATTCAGGTCCTCTGTCCATTTTTAAATTGGATTATTTTTTGGCTTTAAGTTGTATGAGTTCTTTATAAATTTTGGACATTAACCTCTTATCTGATGTATCACTGGCAAATATCTTCTCCCATTCAGTAGGCTATCTTTGTGGTTTTGTTGGTGGTTTCCTTTGCTGTGCAAATACTTTTTAGTTTGATGTAGTCCCATTTATTTATTTCTTCTCTTGATTACCTTGCCTGAGATGACGTGTCCAAAAAAGAGTTACTAAGAGCAATTTCAGAGAGTTTACTACCTGTGTTTTCTTCTAGGAGTTTTATGGTTTGGGGTCTTATGAGGTGTGATCAAACAATACAGTGAATGTTTAAATTAAAAAAATAATTACAGTAAAAGACATATTGCCATTAATCTCCCTCAAAATACCCCCCTCACTTCGTACACATTTATCCCATCATTCTTGCTACTTTCTGAAGCAATTCTGAAAGTCCTCTTTTGTCAGTGTCTTTAGTTGCGCTGTCGTAGCTGCATCAACGTCCTGAATCATTCTGACTTTGGGGAAGAGCCAGAAATCATATGGTGCCAGATCCAGTGAACAAGATGGATGAGGACACATTGTAAAGTTTTTATTTGACAAAAATTGCCATATACCTGAAGCGATGTATGACACAGAGCATTGTCATGATGGAGGATGATTTATGGCACACTTTAAAACACACCTTCTCTCAACCGTAGCTCACACCTGAATAATTTCACTAAACAAGTTGAAACTTGTAACACAATGTTACTAAGGTTCGACATACTGCTTCCCATATTGAAGATCCCTGCCTTTCCATTGGATGGCACTCGGCAGCAGTATTCACCATATTTTGTGATCACAACAGAAAGGTTCCATGTCACACATCACTCCTGGCATAGCTATTTCTGTCAAATAAAAACATAACGGTATGTCCTTATCCATCTTATTCACTGGATCTGGTACCGTGCAACTTTTGACTCTTCCCCAAAGTCAAAATGACCGTGAAAAGTAAATGTTTTGAATCGATCAAGGATATTGCAACTAAAGACCATCACGAAAGATGACTTCCAGAACTGCTTCAGAAAATGGCAAGAATGATGTGTGTTTGAAATAAGGGGGCATATTTTGAGGGGGATTAATGGCAATGTGTCTTTTACTGTAATAATTTTTTTAAATCTCAACATTCACCATAGTTTATCACACCACCTACATCTAAGTCTTTACACATTTTAAGTTTATTGTTGTATATGGCGCAAAAAGATGGTCCAGTTACTTTTTTTCACAAGTACCTGTTCAGTTTTCTCAACACTGTTTATTGAATGGACTGTCTTTACCCCTCTGTATATTCTTGCCTTCTTTGTCACAGATTAAATGACCATATAGATGTGGGTTTACTTCTAGGCTCTCTGTTCTGTTCCATTGACCTGTGTGTCAATTTTTATTCCAGTATCATGCTGTTTTGATTATTATGACCTCGTAGTATAGTTTGATATCAGGTAGTGTGATACCTCCAACTTTGTTCTTCTTCCTGAAGATTGCTGTAGCTATGTGGGATCTTTTGTGATTCCATATACATTGTAAGATTCTTTGTTCTAGTTTGGTGAAAAATGCCACTGGTATTTTGATAGGGATGGCATTGAATCTATACATTGTTTGGGGTAGTATGGATATTTTAACAATGTTAATTTTTCTTATGCATGAGCATGGTATAGCTTCCATTTATTTGTATCTTTTTCAGGTTTTTTTTTTCAGTGTCTTATAGAATACTTTTATTAATATGTGTACAGGTCTTTTACCTCCTTGGTTAAATTTATTCCTAGGTATACAGAGAGTGCCAAAAAAATGTATACACATTTTAAGAAAGGAAAAAACAATTAAAATTGTAATACTCAATATATACCAATAACAAAAGATGAATATAAGTCATGTTTGACTTCTGCAATTACAAGAGGTGCTCAAAGTGGTTACCATCAGTGTCCAGATACTTCTGGTTATGATGAACTACTGCTTGAGCAATGTTGACCAAAGTGTTGACTTGTATACATTTTTTTGGCACCCCCAGTATTTTTTGATGCATTTATAAATGTGATTGTTTTCTTAATTTCCCTTTCTGACAGTTCATTATTGGTGTATAAAAATGCAACCAATTTCTGAATATTAGTTTTGTATGCTGCTACTTTATTGAATTCATTTATCAGTTCTAATAGTTTTTTTTTGTAAAACCTTTAAGGTTTTCTCTCTATAGTATCATGTCACCTGCAAATAATGACAGTTTTACTTCTTCCTATCCAATCTGAGTGACTTTTATTTATTTGTTTGTTTGTTTGTTTCTTTGATTACTTTGGCTGGGACTTCCAATACTATGTTGAATTGAAGTGGTGAAAGTGGGCATCCTTGTCTTGTCCCTGATCATAAGAACACTTTTAGCTTTTCTCTGTTGAGTATGACGTTAGCTATAAGGTTGTCATATATGGCCTTTATTTTGTTGAAGTATGTTCCCTCTATACCCATTTTGCTGAGGGTTTTTATCATAAATTGATGCTGACTTTTGTCAAACGCTTTTTCCGCATCTCTTTATATGATCTTATGATTTTTATCTTTCATTTTGTTTATGTGGTTTATCATGATTTGTGGATATTGAACCAACCTTGAGTCCCAGGAATAAATCCTACCTGATGATGTTGTATGCTCTTTTTAATTTATTGCTGAATTTGGTTTGCTAATATTTTGTTAAGGATTTTTGCATCTATGTTTATCAATGATATCAGCTTATAATCTTATTTTTTTTGTAATGTCTTTGTCTGGTTTTGGAATCAGGGTAGTGGTGGCCTCATGAAATGAGCTTGGGATCTTTTCCTCTTGAATTTTCTGAAATAATTTGAGAAGGATAACTGTTAATTCTTTGAATGTTTGGTAAAACTCACCTGTAAAGCTATCTTGTCCAGGACTTGTTTGTTGGGAGTCTTTTAATTCTATTTCATTAGTTGTAATTGGTTGGTTCAGATTTTATGCTGCTTCTTGATGCAATCTGGTAAGATTGTATGTTTCTAGGAATTTATCCATTTCTTCCAGATTGTCCAATTTGTTGGCATATATTTGTTCACAATATTTTCTTATAGTCCTTTTTTTTTATTTCTGTGGTGTCAGTTGTCACTTCTCTTTCATTTCTGATTTTATTCATTAGGGTCCTCTCTTTTTTTTTTTCTTGATGAGTCTGTTTAAATAATTATCAACTTTGTTTACCTTTTCAAAGAACCAACTCATTAATTTTGGTATTGTTTTTTAAGACTATTTTGTTTACTTCCACTCTGATTTTTATTATTTCCTTCCTTCTACTCTGGGCTTTGTTTGCTGTTCTTTTTCTAGTTAAGTGTAAGGTTAGATTGTTTATTTGACTTTTTTCTTATTTCTTGACGTAGGCCTGGATTGCTATGAATTTCCCTCTTAGAACTGCTTTTGCTGTGTCCCATAGATGCTGTGTCATTGTATTTTCATTTTCATTTGTCTCAAGGTATCTTTTGATTTCTTCCTTGATCTCATTGTTGACTTATTCATTATTTAGTAACATGTCATTTGATCTACATGTGTTTGTGCGCTTTTCAGGTGTTTCTTTTTTTTTTTTTTTTCCTTGCAATTGACTTCTAGTTTCATACAATTGTGGACAGATAAGATGCTTGATATGACTTCAATCTTTTAAATTTATTGAGACTTATTTTGTGGCCCAACATGTGGCCTACCTTTGAAAATATCCCATGTGCACTTGAAAAGAATGTATATTCTGCTGCTTACCCCAAGGAGCAGGATTTGCCCCAGAGGGCTCAAATGTCTGCTGAGACCATCCTTTGGATGTGCTGCTTGTAGGCCTAATTGGGTGGTGCTCTGTTGTAGTCTGAAGCTGATTTGCAGGAATGTTGGTTCTGGGGCCTCTTGGGAGGGGCCTCTGCGCAGGCCCAGATCAGCTACTACCTGTGACTAGCCGGGGATTACTTGGTAGGAGCTACAAAGTGATCCATAGTCAGTCACTGCCTGTGCTGGATCCAGAGGTGTGTGGGAGAGGCCATGCTGAAACTAAGGATGGCTGCAACCAGTATCATGCCTGTGGTAGCTCTTAAAAAGCCCCGGGCACCCCAAGGACTGCTGACACCTGCCAGCTCCCATAAGGCTCAGCCACTGACAGAGCCTTGTGCAGTATGCAAGCTGGTTGAGGCAGTTCTCGGCAGTCACCAGGGTGGGATGAGTGGTGTTCACCAGGTTAATGTAGATTCTGGTTTGGTGATAGTGCTGAGCCTGGAGCTACTCAGCAAAAGTCTCAGAGCACAATGAGGCCAACCATTGCCCACATGGGGCCCATGGACCCCAACAGTTGTCCAAGAATGAGTGCAATACAGCTGGGTCTGGCCACTGGCTGCAAAAGCACCTCTGGGGTTGCACAAATTGTGTGGGGCAGGGTTCCAGGGAGTCATCAGGGTAGAGCTAGCAAAGTTCAGCAGGCCAATGCAGATTCAGATTGACTGTGTGGAGGAGGACTCAACACAAGATAGATGTCACCCACTGCAGGCTGCATGAGAGGAGGATCCTATACAGGGAAAATGGCAACTATCTCTCCAGTCCTCACCCTGCAGCCACACAACTCAATCACTCTCTGTATGTCTCTGATGCTTCCTGAGTCACTCCCTTTGCTAGAGCCCAGGGTGAGTGCTGTGAGTGAGTCAGTCAGTGTGATGTCCCTTTAAAAGAATGTCTGGGTTTCCCACAGCCTACCATCTCACCTGGATGGTCAGAATCCCACTGATTTTCAAAGCCAGATGTTGTGGGTGCTCCTCCAACTGGCACTGGTACTCCAGACTGGAGAGCCTGGTGTGGGCTGCAGTCCCTCGCTCTTTCCAGGAGTTGGGGGGGGGGGGACCTCCATGGCCAAGATACTCCTCCCATTTCTTAACTGCCACATTCAGGTGTGGGGCCAGCTGGTTTGCATCTCCACCCCTCCTGCCAGTCTCATTATGGCTTCTTTATAGCCTTAGTTATAAAACTTATGTTCAGCTAGACTTCAGATGGTTCTCTAGGTTAACTGTTCTACAATTTGACTGTAATTTTCACAGGAGGAGGCAAGCACAATGTTTATGTACTCTGGCATCTTGGATCCCCATCCCAAAGAGATTTTAAAAATCAGAGTAGAGATGGCATTCTTACTTCATTAAAAGTGATTATGTATGCTCTTTACTACTTGGCAAAATCTGATTGGAGGCAGTATTGTCTTGGCAACACGTGAATTTTTAGTTACTGAAGGGAACTGGTTCATCTAATGAGTGAGGTTTACCTGTTAGTGAGCACTGTGGATGTGACACGTCGCTATTGGAGGGTACTGTGCTGAAGCACTAGAGTACTCTGGGGTAATCTAGATACTCCAGGATGCAAAGTGCCATGAGGAAATTTTTAAAATATCCAAGCAACCCAGTCATAAAAACTGTCCATGGAGAAATGAATGTTTTTAGCCCTGTTCCATTTCATATAAAAATATTTTGTTCAGCCTTGTACATGTAGAATTTACATTTTTTTCATCTTCAAACCTGGCTTTAGGTGAAACAAATGAGGGAGGAGGAAGAAATGAGTGATCATTTCATATGTCACATTTAGGCAAACCCAGTGATTCACACGTGTATTTTCCAACAGGTAGTTATACAAGTTAACTAAGTGATATCTAAGTAAATTTGTACTTACCAGAAATACTGCTATAGATATTCCAACCAGAAAGCCTGCTATCACATCTGACCAATGATTTCGATATTCTGCTACTCTGTTTAGTCCAGTAAGAAAGGCCAAACACATTAAGCCCAAGCACAGAACAGGCTTAGCAAGTCTTGTTCCTTTGGCTTTGATCGTGTTGGTAATGTACATCTGAAATATTAAATAAAAACATGACTTTTCATTAAGGCATTTCCTTGATATACACTATATATATATATATATATATATATATATATATATATATATACACACACACACACACACAGACATACATATGCCTATACAGTTCAATAATTAACTCTATTTTATGAATTTTTTTGAAGGAAGATTTGTAAAAAAAATTTAAGAGTAGTGATTATTTAATTTTACTTACCTAATATTTACTAATGGCTAATTCTTATGTAATATATTAATCATTTTGGAACACAGAGCACAGACATTCCAAGTGACTTTTTTTTTAACTTTTAATGTACCTATTCTTGTTTTATATAAATTTCCATTTTAGATCAATACTGTTAGAAGGGGAACACTGATAAAAGAAGTGTTCTTAGTGTTTACATTTTTATATGCCATATTGAAAGGATGCATACTTGATAAAATCAGAACTTGTGAGTATAGGTATAAAAAATGGAGTAGACTTTTACTAAGTAGATATCACTTTAAAGAAAGAATTTAAGGTTCAATGCAGTGCCAACATTTGCTTTTATGTTGCTATCTGAAGTTGTGAAATTAAAGTAAATTTGACCAACTAGAATTAGGACAACCAAAAAAACTTAATTGCAAAGGGGGAAATATCAGCCAAAAACAAAACAAAACAAAACAATTTTAGGTATCTTCACATATGCTAATGAAGAACATACAGTGCCAACTGATCACATTGAATGAAATGTCTTCAAATTGTAACCATTATGCTTAAAAATAACTCAGTCCTTCCCCTAATCTGATTTATTCAATAGTTCAATTGCTTATTATTTAAATCCTGCTTTACCATATAAGCAAATCAGTTGACTGCAAGGGGAATGTGTCAGTTGTTATTTCAAGTCATTAGTAAAGTAATTATAAAATAAATGGCTTTAACAATACAATATATTTTTACAGTATTAATGTCAGTTAAGTATCTTATACTTAAAATATACTCAGAAAAATACTTAAGATGCATATAACCACTTGCCAGTGTCCTGAGTTGGAAAAATATATATATATTTGCCTAAGAGATTAAACCAAAATCAATGCTTATATTTCTAATTCATAGCAGCCATTTTAGAATACTATGAAAATCAGAAATTATCTTCTCTATTGTTGTTATTGTTTTCCTGGGCAAAGTTTTCAGTCCTGTTAGCTGCCAGAAGAGGCTGTATGAATATTTAAACAGCCCGTGTGATACAAAGCTTCGATCTAGCCAAGTTCTAGCCTTCTGCAATCTATTCCAGATCCCAATACTCCATACAAAAAAAAAAAAAAAAGCTGGATTGTTTCCATCTTGGACCTGTGACCTTCAGAGCTGGGTCTCTGTGTTCTAAGCCTGTGCTGGGAAGAGCTGAATAATTTCAGTTATGGAGGATAAGTATACATGAGAGGGAAACAGGAAGAGATAAAAAAGAGAAAATGATGCTTCTGCAGTTCTGAGAGGATGTGTTAAAGAGCTCTGCCCACACAAATAATAAGGCAAGGATATCGCATCACTTCAGGTTTCCAGTGCTGCATCTACTATAGTAATTCTCTACTTGACTAGTGCATATGAATAGGGAGTGAAACTTGTGCTGCTTGTGAGATTTTCTTTAACACAACTATAATGACTTCTTACCTTTGCATTTCTTCACATCTGTCAGAACTCTAAAGATATCCTATTCTTATTAAGACAAAGTAAATGTGAACTGATAACTGAATGATATTAACACAGCTAACATCTTTATAGATATGATTTAAGGAGTGATCACTATTCAAGGCAATGTTCTAAACATTTTACATTAATTATCTTATGAAATCCTCAAAATCATTATGTATGTCAGATGCCTTCATTGTACAGATGAAAAATTGAATCAAGATAAAGCTTATTATGGAGAATATACAACATGACTATTGGGGTGGCACTGTTGAGAAAGGAGATGAAAAAGGGGGAAAGCACTTAGGTAACTCAGTCTTCCTTTCTTCTGGCTTCATTGATTTCTTGCCTGGAGAAATGGCCAACGGACATAAGCCAAGTATCAGCGAATGCGAGAGAGGCGAAATTAAAGGTAAGAGGAAGAAGGCCATCGTACTATCATATCACGGGGTGAGGCTACATCTATACTCTACTATTAGGGAGATAGAAAGCCGTGTAAGTGTAGTCTGTGTGAAACATCTATGTGGCTCTGGAAAACATTTGCCTTTCCCTTCATCTCCAAAGGCTCCCAGACAAAGCCCAGCCTTCCTTGTCCAATGTGTGTGGTCCTATAGAAATCTGCGATCTTGGGCTACAATCCTTTGAAGTTTCTTTTGAATGATGAGTTCATTCCTAAATTACTCTAATGACTCAAGCATTGTTTATAAGGAGCCCAAAGACACAGTCTGGCCACTATGCAAACGCATGAAAAAGCTCCTATATTAGGAAGAGCCTGGGACTTGGCTCTTCCTCCACCATATCCCCACTTAATATACAGACCCAGAATAGAGGAAGATTGAGTTTTAAGGGTTATGGGAGAACACTTGTTCAAATACATTTGCCTTTAAAATGGATCATAGCAGCGCTTTATAATGCACAGATTTTTCTGGCACATAATCAGTTGGCATGGATGTCACAAAAGAAAAATTAGAGAGTTTTCACTTACACTCGGCAACTCTTTGGTACATTATAAATGCCTTTTGACCAGTATAATTGTGTTATCCTTCCAGAATGTCTATTATTCCTAATTTACAGAAGATGAAATTATGGCTTAAGAATCTATTAAGCAAGTTGGATACAGGACAGGAATTGATTAGTTATGCTCTCTTGGTTTTTAATTCACTTATGAAACTATCTAGGTTAACCAGATGTCAAAATTTAGCTAAAGTAAAACACAAACAGAAGGGTGTATGATTTGAGCAGTCCTCCAGGGTCAGTTAATCCTCACTACCTTACACACCCACTCATTCAACCATTATGAACAGTCCTCATTCATCCATTCCCCCAATATCTATTAGCACAAAGATGCAGAAAGCCAAAGATGGTCATTTGGTTTTTGCTAAAAGTCAGGATTATGTTCTTCTATACTTCAATCCTTGTTTATCTAAATATATACAATAATTGGCACACATATATAAGGGTTTTCTTACTTGTTTGTTTTTACTAAAATGTAATCACAATGCCCATATTATTCAATAATGTGAAATGACTCATTTGTGAAAATAAACATCCATATTACGCTGAGTGAAATAAGTCAGATAGAAAAAGTCGAGAACCACATGACTTCACTGATATACGGTATATAAAACTGACAACAACAAAAAAACAAGACAAACAAATGAAGAAACAAAAACTCATAAACACAGACAATAGTTTAGTGGTTACCAGAGGGTAAGGAGGGAGGGGAGTGGGAGATGAGGGTAAAAGGGATCCGATATATGGTGATGGAAAGAGAATTGACTCTGGGTGGTGAACACACAATGTGATATATAGATGATGTATTACAGAATTGAACACCTGAAATCTATGTAACTTTACCAACAATTTGTCACCCTGATAAATTTTAAATAAATAAATAAATAGCCACACCAAAAAAAGAAAATAAACATCCATCCTCTAGGTAAGTTGAGCAAACACTGTACAATTTTAAAACAATACTATCATATAAATACATAAAAATTAAAAAAAAAAAAAGTTTGTGTTTGTTAAGCACTTACTGTACACCTGAAACTGTTTCTTCAAAGAGGATACCTTGAATGTTAGATCCAGAAGGATGAGTACCAGGGTTCCTGGTAAAGGGGAAGTGGTGGCAGGGAAAGGTATCCTAGTCCCATGTAATCTTGCTGTGTGCTCTCCAAGCATCTGCTTTGTCCCCTCAGAATACTTACCACTGTGTATTGTTTTAATTAATTTTACTTGTTTCCTTCATTAGAGTGAAGATAGACAAGACAAATCTGGGTTCTGTACTGTAAATCCTGTGCTTAGTTAGCACTCTGCCTGACACACAGTAAGCACTCGATAGAATAGATTTACTAAATAAAAGAATGAATAAATAAAAAATACAAAGGTACAGGGGAGAGAGTATGGAGTATTTTCTTCAGAGCATTAGTCACTATCTAAAATCACATACTCCATTTCTACGTATATATGTTTACCTGATCTTTCAAAGAGAATACTCCATTAGAATGGAATCCTTTGTCCATTCACTGTTCTCCCTGAAATGCATAGAACACTTTTCCATATCAGGCTTTCAGAGATTACTGGATGAATGAATGAATGCTTGAATGATATGCCCGAGGAATTTTTGAACTCTTTTGTTATCTGAAAGTGGATATTGGCATCTTAAATTGTCTTGTCTATGTATTTAGTTGTTCTCGTCTTTCTCCTCCTTGTCTATCTCATGCTGCCTGGGCAGTACCTGGTACACCTATCATAGGAAGACTACCAGCCCCCTAAAGATGCCCATGCTCTAACCCTAAAAACTTGTGACTATGCCACTTAATCACATGAGCCTTTAAAAGTGGAGCACCATCCCTGGAACCGTGACCAGACAGAGAGTTGAAGATGCTATGCTGCTATCTTGGAAGGTAGAAGGAGGGAGCCACAAGCCAAAGAATTCAGAGAGCCTCTAAAAACTGGAGAAGGTAGGGAATAAATTCTCCCTGAGAGCTTCCCAAAGGGATGCAGCTGGGCCGGAACCTTGATTTTAGCCCAGTGAGACCCATGTTGGACTTCAGACCTCAGGAACTCCAAAATAACAAATTTGGATTGTTTGTCACTAAGTTTGTGGTAATTTGTCAATGGTGTCAAAAGAAAACTGTATTCAATCAACGTCTGCTTAATGTGTGAATGAGTGAATGCACTGGGATTCGTAAAAATGACATTGGAGGAAGTAACTGGCAGCCTTGGGACTTACCCATTCCTTCTCACCCTCACACCCACCTGGAAGTTCTGGAATTTCCTAGTGAGAGCCTCAAGACTGGGGATGGTTAGAGCATCTACTTTGGAACCAATAAGATCTGGATTTGAGTCCTAGTTCTGACACTTAATTAGGCAAGTTTTTCGCCCTGTCTAAGCCTTGGTCTCCGTATGTATAAAATGCAAATGATAGTAAAAACATTACCTCACAGTATTAAAAGGATTAAATGACATCATATAGGTGAAGTACTTAGCACAGAGTTTGGCCCACAGTGAGCCCTCAGTAACCGCAGGGTTAAGTCAGGGCCAGGCTGGAGAACACAAGCTCCAGGAACTTGATGCTGAGGGCAGTGCTTGGTGAGTGGAGATCTTTGGTTTATGGCAGCATTGTGGCCCAGCATATGGAGAACTCGGTTCCTTCTCTTGTTTGCATGCTTCTTTTAACTTTTTCCTTATGCTGTTTTGCCATTTTTTTTTTTTACCCTCTTAAGTTCTTTGCCTAAAGACATCCACTAATCGTTTATTTGCAGGTGATTATCATGAACTCTCTTATCTTTTGCCCCTCCTTCCCTACAAATTAAGCTACCTCAGTTCCTCCCGTCACTATGGAAATATCCCGGTACCCAGATCCCTCAGCAATCTGGACACTCTAGTGCTTTTGACATACTCTACGCCTTCTCCCAAAATGTAGAACCCCTAATTAAGGCCACCAGTGCACACATCCTTGACCAGCCCAAAGTGCAGTTATAACTTTTCTGGATTGTACCCTGTCGTCTTACTCATGGGTCTATATTTCCTAATCAAGTAAGGATTGGATTAGCTCAAAACTGATTTTCAAGTTTTGACTATTTTAATTAGTACCCCCTAAAAAAGCAATAGGTTTGCTTGTGTTTTTGTTTTGTTCTTTTCAATAACCACATAGCACTGTTGGTCATATTCTGTGACCTACTATGTCCTTCATCACTTCCTCACACGGACTGATGCCCTAACAAGTTCCCTGAATCCTGGACTTCTGGGATTGTCCAAAAAATCAAATTTCTAATTGTTTTCAAAAGAACATTCCATCCTGTCAAGACCACTTTGAACTTTTATGTTGGCATCTATCATATTAGTTCTCTTTCTCCCAGCTTCTGGATAGATCCACCCAGATAACCAATAACAACAAGACAGCATCAAGGATAGAACCTCACAGCACTACACGAGAGAGCTGTTTGCAAATTAGTACAGAAACATTGAACAAAATTGGGGGAGAGGTTCATTTATTAAGCCAGCTGTGCCGAGTCCTGAAACTCTTCTTGTATCCATAATTTATAAATTATCCACATTCATAAATTTTCCAAAAATCAATGTGAACGTAACAGAATTGTGATGCGAAGTAATGCAATGGTGCAAAGAGGATGGACTTTGTACTTGACAGATTTGTATTCTCATAATTCAGACCTTTCAGGGCTGTGATGGGAAGCGTCAGTAAACGGTGGCATATTGAAGTCATAAATTTTCTATACTACAATCTAGGTTCTATAAAGCATGCAGCTACTTTATTTTCCATAACTGATCTAAACCTTATCTTGAGCACTCATCAGGCACTGAATAGGAATGCAATGGGGGAGCAAGGAATGTTGAATAAATGCTCAATTGTTCTGTTTCTCACTCTTCCCTTTCTGGCAAAAGGACACTGGGGTCCAGTTTGAGGCCTGTAAGACCCCATGGCTGAGGTGGTGAGGCAACCTCAGAAAAGCCACAGGGCTGTCCTACAGAGTAGCCTCTCTCTTTGCGGGACTCCACTGCCATGTGCTTCTCCCTCTAGGTCACTGGGGCCCTACTGACAATCACTGCTAATGCCTTTGTGACCCCATGCTGACTTCGTCCCTCTGGGCTCACAAGCTATACAGACCCTCCGAATCTCCAGCACATCTGTCCTCCAGCCCAGGTGGGCTGCCTGCCCTGTCTGGCCCTGTTGCAGGGTCTTCTGGCTCCCATCATACCTATCTTCTCTGCTACCTGTCCTACCTGCCACAGGGACACACTGACGTTGAATTCTCTCAGTTCAAGCCTGAAATAAGGTACAACCCCAGCTTCTTTGTTTTCTCTTCACCCTCTCTGGTGTCTAAATTCCTTCTCAGAGTTTCTAACCTAAGCATGGTCACCCAAATGCTCACACTTTCTGCCCTTTGCTCTAACCCTCCTACTTCCTCAGCCCAGAAATGCTGCCTCCCCTCCCCAAAGCTGAAAGTACCATCCCTTGCATTATATCCTGCTTCTCTATTACTGGCTTATAAGAAAATACTCAGATCTTCAAGTTTTGCTTTGGGTATGTAAAGGTAGCTCTAGAATTTAGAAATTCCCATTGTCTCTTGACAAAGAGAATTGACTAATGGAAGCTAAACACTGTCTTCCTTTTCTGATTAGTATTGGCCCATCTCTCTTTTTCCAGCTTTACTGAGGTATAAATGGCAAATAAAAACTGTATATACTTAAGGTATTCAACTTGATGTTTTGACATACATACAGATTGTGAAGTAAACACCACAATCAAGCTAATTCACGCCAGTTACCTCATATAGTTATCATTTTGTATGTGTGTCGTGGGTGAGAACAATTAAGATTTACCTACCATCTTACAAATTTCAAGTATATGATACAGTATTGTTAACTATAGTCGTATTGCTCTACAGTAGATCTGTGTGTACACACATACACATTGGAACATAATTCAGCCTTTAAAAAGAAGGAAATCCTGCCATTTGTGACATGGGTGAACCGAAGGACATTATGTGAAGTGAAATAAGCCAGAGACAAAAAAGATAAATACTGCATGATCTCACCTGTATGTACAACCTAAAATAGTTAAACTCATAGAAGCAGAGAGTAGAGTGGTGGTTGCCGGGAGCTGGGGGTCAGAGAAGTGGGGAGATATTGATTTCTCTATGGTCCACCCTTCTCTAAGGCACTGAATAGAAATGAAACATCCTAGAGCTGTTGTCCAATATGGTAGCTACTAGTTAGTGTTGCTGCTGAGCATTTGAGATGTGGCGAGTGGGACCAAGGGACTGAATTTTAAATTTTAGTCAATTTAAATTTCAAAACTAGTACTTATTAAAAAAATTTTATATATACTTGGAACAAATTGGGTATGTGCATCTACTTTTTACACTGTGAATTTCATGAATTCTAAATACGAACCAAATATTTTAGATGAAATTTTAGTATCTGAATTAAGATGCATTGACACACACAGAGGGTGCCAAGAAAATGTATACACATTTTAAGGAAGGAAAATCTACAACTTATTAGATTCTGTGACCTTACACAAATTACTTAACTTCTCTGAGTCTTAGTTATCTCATTTGTAAAATGATGATGACAATAATAGTTTGTAGGGTTTAGCTCAGGATTCACACAAGGAGTATAAGTTTTATTATCATTACATGGCACCATGAAGATTTTTGTTTGCTTTGTAACTGGAATAAACCTAAAGGGTTAAAATGATATATTTGGATTAAAACTATATATTTGCTGAAAGAAATAATAAACTAAATTGCCTAACTTATAAGCATGGGATAAAGTCCTTAAATATAAGGACCTTACACATAAGGACCTAAACATACTCCTGAAAAATCAAGAGTAACCATCCATTTTCTTTTCAATATACTTAATGGGTACCTAACAAAAGATTACATAATTACAAACACAGAATTTATCATGTAGTTGATGTCCTTGAATGGGCAACACTAGGGAGTCACAAATGTGACACAAATAACAACCACATCAGTGTTGAGGACCAGCTGGTGCATGTAGTTAAGATCAGAATATGCTCAGTGACTCAGCTGTCCCCAGTACAATGGCTGATTGATGGTTTGGTCATGAACAGCCCTTTCATCACTGACACATTTACCTTATCCCTGAAGTGTAGCCGTGAAGGATTTTTCATGGAGACTATTTCTATCCAGTATAATTCCCCCCATAATATACTGTATATGTGGCACTTCGTCCATCAGCTAGAATAACAAAAACACTCTTACTTGACCTTTTTTTGATATCTATAAAATCTGAGAACTACACATATTCACCATTTTTTGATATTTGTTTTCCATACTCCAAAAAGATAATATTAACATTTAGATAAAGATAGGCTGCTGTCTTATTTCTGATTGTAATACAAGGAAAAAAGCTATATGACATACAAGGCATTGCGTGCAAGCAAAAGATATTTAATTCCTATCATTTAAAGAAGTCTATCATCTCTAAGATTTAAAATTTGCTGACTAGCAAGTAAGGAATTAAAATTAATATGTAAAAAAAAATCAATCTGGAGAGCTTTAATTTAAAGGCAAATGAAGAAAGTAGAACCTGTAAAACTACTAAAATACACAAATAAAAAAATTAAGTATTATCAGGGACAAGAAGTTAGTCGTAAAAAGGTAAAAGCAAATCTCAATATGACTATGTTTAGAAATAGGGCCTTTAGAAAGATAACTAAGGTTTAATGAGGTCGTAAGGATGGGGCCCTAACCCAATAGGATTGGTGTCCTCATAAGAAGAGGAAGAGACACCAGAACTTTCTCTCCATGTGAACACAAAGGAAAGGCCAGGTGAGGACACAGTGAGAAGGTGGTTGTGTGCAATGCAAGGAGCAAGTTACCAGGCACCAGGTCTAGTGACACCTTGATCTTGGACATGTAGTCTCCAGAATTGTGAGAAAATCAGTTTCTGTTGTTTAAAATACCCAGTCTGTAGTATTTTGTTATGGCAGCCCTAGCAGATTACACACCTTCACCCCGAGCCACATTTAAGTATGAAGCATTTTGAGATTAAATCCTCAGAACATCATCGGTGCTCAGTAATTGCTTGTTAAATAAGTGATTAATAAATAATTGAATAAATTGTGATTTTCAATTGGTATTTTGGTATTAAGCCAACTTAATAATTGATTTTTTAAAATCCACACTTCCTTAAAATGTGATCTGTTATAAATTGACATAAAAATATAGTGAATCAAGATTCTTATATTTTGAGCCCTTTCAGACACTTCTTATGAGACACTAAGATAATTAATTGATGACACTCAAAATTACTGAAAAACCTAAACAAAATCTATGAATTTAAAGGAAAAGATAAAGGTCACTGCTAAAGAAAAATCTTGGGAATTGTGTGACCACCAGGTCAATACAAGTCAATAATAGTGCAATGTGTCTGATAAAACAACCAAGCAGAGAAACTAAAACAAACAAACAAAAACTAATGCCATCTTAGGTTTATTAGCACTGAATTAGTTTTTGAGGTGTTTATGTAAACAGTTTATCTTTGACATCCCTTAACAATTACATTTGTGAAGCACTTTATGGGCATAGAATTATAGAATTTTAAAAGAAGTAACTTTACAGAAAATTCAGATGTTTCTAAACCATATTCCATGAGTTCTTAGGAAAGCACAGAGAGGGTTCCAGAGCATTTATGAGGAGGGAGTGGGGGAAGGGTGAGTTACAAGATTATGTGTTACCAGGACTGGTTATTTAATTTGCAGCGTCCAGTGCAAAATAAAAATGAGAGACCCCTTGTTCAAAAATTATTATGGATGTCGGGATACTGACAGCAGAGCATTAAACTAGCATGGGGCCTCCCCGGAACACAAGGCTCCGAAGGACAATGCAAGTCACACACCTATGACGCGGCCCCACATGCCATGATTGCCTTCTTAGAAAGTTGCTTGGCAAATTACATGAAGAATGAATGGATTGTAATGGGCAAGAGGAGAGGCTACTTAGGCACATTTTATCAGTAATCCAGGTAAGCGATGATGAGGGCCTGAACCATGTCTGTGAAAGTGGGAGTGACGTTTTATCATCCTAAAGCAACACCTCCTATGACCTTCACTTCACTATTTAATTTTCCCTATTTTAATATTTGAAAATAACCTCAAAGCTGTAATCTTAACACCATAAAGCTTCATGAAATTGAAGTACCCCGTAAGAAAACTTTATGGATTATTCCATAAATCAATCAATTACAGAATGAGTTAAAAGACCCTGTGATTCTGTGTTAAAAATGGCACAGCTGAATTACAGGGTGCCATTGTTAGTGAAATTTAATAGCAATGAATGTATGAGCACACCGGGGCCGTTGAGAACATTTCAGTAGAAGAAACAAGCCTGATTTATGTGTAGCGGCCTCCTTGACTGTTCCTTATGTGGCGAGCGCACTGTGATTTCTGACTCACTCTAGGAAGCCAGCAGCACTAGACCACAGCATCACGCCATGGCCACGTGAGCAGCAAAGGACATGCTGTGTCAAAACCCCATTCCAGGGAAACTACGGAGACATGAGCCACCCGAACAAAGGGCTGGGGTTCAGGAACCTGGAGTTCCACTGTCAGCACTCTTGGGTGTGGCTGCAGGAAGGGGGCGGAAGATGGGAGTGGTTCAGAAAGTATACTTGGGAGGCATTCTGGACTCAGATCTGGCTCCAGCACACATCAGCTCTGTGACTCTGGGCAAGTTATTACATTTCTCTGAGTCTCAATTTGTACATCTTTAATTTGGGATTTATGATAGTACCTATAGCATACAAGGGTGAGGATTAAATGAGATAATCTATGTAAAGCACTTAGCACAGTACTGACACACACCGTAAAAAGATGTTACTTATTATTCATCTACTCACGCAAATACAGTGTATTCTCTTAAGGGAAAATAACAGTCAAAAGGGTCTCAAGTTTTAGGGCTTTTTCGAGTGTGTAAGGAGTATTTTGAAGTTGGCTGCTGGAGGGTCCAAAGTGGCTCTGTACAGGATGCTGAGGACATGGCCACGAGCAACCACAGACTCAGCTAGTGACAGGTACCCTACCAGCCAGCATGTCTGTGAATCCAACTCAGCTGCCTCTATGTCCACAGGCAGTTGTGGGTAACTGGGATCATTTATGGGTGGGCAGCATGACCTCCCCACCCTCAGAATGTGCATGGATCCACTACAGGCATCATCTCTAATTACGAGATTGATTAAAGGTTTTCCCAGTTGAGTTTATTTAGAGTGGTGAAGCGGCCCAGTAGGAGGGCCGGGGGGGCCTTATATAAATGCCAAAGTGGATCCCGTAACCTCTCTTGGCTCTAATGGAATTGCCATAGAAAATGCAGAAGCTTAATTTATTTAAGAAATTAGACCTATTTATACAGAACAATCGATCTAGTGCTTTGTGTAGGCTCAGCCTCCAAGTCTGAGTAACCATTTTCTGCATCAGCATGCTTTGAGAGTAGAGATTTATTAGGAAGCAAGAGCAAGGCATCTGCTTAAACCACCTCGTTACAAATAATGAGCACTTAAGATATGGCTGTAGGTGTTGGTACCAGCCAACACACTTTCCTAAGTCTGTATGATATTCATGCAACTGTTGCCACTGTGGTGGCTGTAAAGAAATGGTCTCTAACTCAGTGAATTTATAATCTATGGAGACAAAATATACAAATAATAAAACAACAAAGCTAACCTTTATCCTTTTAAAGTGTCACATTACCAAGGCCTTCCAGATCAGAACATGGGCACTGGTGGGGTGGCAGCAGCAATCTGCTGAGGTGCCGGCAACAGGACGACGTAATAAAACAACTACCAAGTGCCTACCTGCTCTTTATGACTGCCATGCTCTGGTGACTGCAAACAATATCAGTGATAACGTACTCTTGCCCTCCTCCACCCCAAATCTTTGGTTGATTATGGCAGATTGTATTCTTCAAAAATGGCTGCAACAGTACCCCAACCCCTCGCTCCCTTGCCACTCTCCCATTAAGAGGTAAAGTTAGATTCTCGTGCCTTTAAATCTGGGGTCTTGTGACTTGCTTGTAACCAACAAAATGCAGTATATGTGACACTAGGAACTCATCAAACTGGTGAACTTCTGCCTAGTTCACTGGAACACTTGTGCTGAGAGTTTTGTAGGAAACCTGATCACCTGGGGCCGCCATACTGTGAGGAAGGAAAGACATATGGAAAGGTCATGTGCAGGCAACCCTAGTTTTCCAGTCCTTCCAGCCAAGATGCAGACATCTGAAGAAACAATCATGACCCAGATATCAAGACACCCTTCAGGTCAGTCTTGAGAGTCTTCCCAATTGAGGCCAGAAACATCATGGAGCAGAGACAAGACAGCCATGCTGTGTCGTTTTCCAATATCTGACCTACAGAATCTGTGAGCACAATAAACTGTTTTATGCCACCATGTTTGGGGTGGTTTGTAGTACATAGAACACTGGTCTAAATTGAAATAGTGCAGTTACTGTTAAGTGTTATAATATATATTTAAGCTTCAAATCAGAACATTTCTATTATATAATCTCTAATAAATATTGTATTGCACATAGAAATTAATTTGAAGAATGCCAGCTATACATTTGATTTCTGACATGTGGACTCAGCAACACATATTCATCTAGAAAGTAAGTGTGTAAAGGTTGGGAGCCGCTCAACCATGCTTTGGCCATAGAGTGTCTCCAGCTCCTATGGTGCTACATTTCAACAGTAGATTGGAAAGGAAAATAAAAAACAAAAACAAAACACAAAAGCATAGTAAGTGTAACCATTTTACTTTTTATCCAATCTCAGAGACTTCCCCGCTTTGCTTTCTCCCACCCCCTTAATCTACAGCCAATGGATTTCATATAACCCTCCTCCTTTGATTCTAACATATAAAATAAGTTTGCAAAATGGCCATTTTCCGGAGCATTTTCTCAATCTGTTGAGACTTTGCTTCCCAGCAATCATCATCAGTTTGGTTCAAATAAACACTTACAAGCTAAAAACAAAACAAAATAAAACAGAAACAGAAAGAGAACTCGAGTTATTTCAATTCTGCCAATCTATGTGACTACTTGGAGTTTTTATGTTTAATTTAATGAAATAACGCAATGAAACAATGAAATATTCATTAAGTGAAATAATGTAAATGAGTTATATTTTTGTTTACTTATTCAGACATGAAATATTGTACTGAACTTTTATCTTTAAAATTAAAACATATGCTTAATTGCTTATTTTAAAACTGAAAATGAATCAATAAAATGATTATTACTGTTATCGCATAACTAATCCTGAAAATAATTTTTCCATATAGAAGAAGGGGTGCTAAAAAATGATCGGTATCAAATATGCTAAGTGCACCACTGAAGGTGGGTGGATTAATTTCAATTAAAAAGGTGAGACAAAACTTCAAAAACTTCAGTCCTTGATTTACCACGGATTTGTGGGTGACCGTGTGAGAGCACTGGGGGGTGCGATACTTGGTTGTAAGTTGATGTGTAAGACTTTGCATATGTGTTGGAAAACTTGTCTCATAAATTGAAAAAAACAAAACAAAAAAACTTCAGAAAAGAGATCAGCCTTGATCTAGGTTACAAAGGTAAAGAGCATTTTTTTTTCACTATAGAGCATCTGAATCTACTTGTGAGTGGGAAATTCCCCACAGTCTGTCTCCTATATGGGAAGTATATACCCTATCCCACACAAAAGCCAAAAGAGCTGGATATCACCTTCCTCAAAGTCCTGGAAAGCAGGCTGCTGACACAATCCACTCAGTCAACCTTGTCGGGCGGGGCGGCCTGCGGGGGTCTCTGCTCCCGCTCCCCACATAAGAACGCAGGACATGGCGAGGCCAAAAGGGAACACCCACGGAGCCATAGGTAGGGGAGTCATACCACTATATTCTCTCTGGCGGCACTATACTCTCAATGAAGGCTGGATCCACACTGTCCGCAAACCGCCATCCACACTCGCCAGCCCAGCCGCCATCTTCTTGCTAGCCCCCATTTTCTCTTCTCTTCCTCTAGCGTAGACACAGCAGTTATATTAGTGGCCAATGGCTCACTGGTTACAGCTGACGGCCAACTAGCCACAGCTGATGGCCATGCAATCACAGTTGATGGCCATTTACTACCTGAGCCAGCACCTATCTATATGAGGCCGAGAGCCTGGAAACTGCTTTTTGGGGTTCTGTCCCCACAACCTGATACGCCTGCACGTGACGCAAAGGAACAGATAAAGTGAAACATCGGTTCCACTGGTAGCCATGGTGGAGGCAGCAAGAGATGGCAGCAGCAATGGGGTCCAGGGTCCTGTGACACCCTTCCTGCATTCTGACTCTGGCTGCGGCTCTGGTTGCTCAGGTTCCATCCATTCCTGCTCACTCCCTGAACCTAGTTTTTCAGCCTATCCTTTTACCTCATTTTGTCTACATCACCCACACTCACTTTCTATTATTTGGAGTACAGAACTCTGATCAATACATAAAAGGTGAATAGAATTTTGACCAGGTAAATATGGAGGTAGGAGGTACTGGAGATATTCTGGGTAGAGGGGATAGCAAACATCAAAGAGTTGAAGTAGAAAAAAATGTGGTTAGTAACTGGTAATAGACTAGTGTGAACTGAGTTCCCACGAGCTGAGAACTGAGCTCATGAAAGAGCATTATGAAGGAAGGGAGGTGTCTTAGCTCAAGCTGCCATAACAAAATATCACAGACTGAGTGGCATAAACAACAGACATTTATTTTCTCACAGTTCTGGATGCTGGAAGTCTGAGCTCAGGGGCCAGTATGGTCAGGTTTTGGTGCGAGCCCTCTTCCTGGTTTACAGATGGCCACCTTCCTCACATGGCTGATAGAGAGAGCAAGCTCCCTGGTTTCTCATCTTACAAGAGCACTAATCCCATCAGGAGGACCCTACCTTCATAATCTCATCTAAACCTAATTACACCCCAAATGCTACATCTTCAAATACAATCAACTGGAGGTTAGGACTTCAATATATGAATTTGCGGGGGACACGATTCAGTCGATAGCAGAAGGGAAAACAAGTGTTAGCCAGGACCAAGAGAGCCTCATAGGCTACATGTATAAGTGTGACCCTTGAAGAGTTGGTGAGGACTTTCATGCAAAGAGAAACTTATCTAAAGCTCATGATTTAGGAGTGTTATTCCAGGGGCAGAGTGTAGAATGGATGGGATGAGGAAACAATTTTCTTAGGAAGCTTATTTGGGAGGCCCCTGCAGTGCTATCAAGGCAAGTAATATAAACGAGCCAAATTCAAGCAGAACTTGGGGTGGGGGGAAGAGTGGAGAAGAAGAGCCTGGGTTTGAGAGATATTTCAAATGTGGAACCAACAGAATTAATCAGACATCTGGATGCAGGGTATGGAAATGGGAGGAGTTGAGATGACTCAGAGATTTCAGGCTCGGGTAACTGGGAGGATAGGAATGCCAGCAATCAAATAAGAAGATAACAACAGCAGGAGCTAGTTTGGAGTAGTGGCAAGATCATGATTTTCGCTTTCTATATTCAAGTTGGTAACAAAGTCTGGAGTTCAGGAGAGAGATTAAGGCCAGTGAAGGAGTTTTGTAGTTCACTTGAAAAAAGCACAGAAATGGTGATGAATGAGATCACCCTTGGGAGGGGTAACAGAGGAAAGAAAAGAAGGTCAAGAACAGAAACCGCGTAAACACTAGTAAATGGTTTTCTCACACTGCAGTAAACTGCTTAATGATGGAGGAAGCAACTAGGGAGAATGTAATGTTCTTAGTCTTAAAAAGAAAAAAGTTCAGACAGAAAGGAGTGATCAACTGTCAATGTTGTTAAGATGGTCAACAAGACAAGGATCTGGAGGCTTTTGATAGCCTCCCTGGTGAATCAAGTCTCAAGAGTAGTTTCCACAGATTGTGTGTAAGTGTGTGTGTGAGTTGGGGGTGGGGGTGATGAGGGGGCCAAACACACATTGTAACTAATTTATAAGGTGAGAAAGTATAAACTAGTCTTTCTATAAGGTGGGTTGATAGCTCAAATTAATGGAAGGTTTTGGTGTGGTTGGTTTTTTTGTTGTTGTTTGTTTGTTTTTTGGTAGTGAAATTGTAGCATGTCTAAAGACATCATATTTCTCTACACTGTACATAAGCTAATGGCCACATGCCTATATATAGAAAGATGCCTGATTAATATGTTTGACAAAGGAAAGAAAGCAGTGAATATACTCTATGTAAAGTGCTTAGAACAGTAAGTACTCAATAATAACAGTTATTATTTTTATACTCTAAATTTCCATATTATTATAGAGGGATTTCTACTTGTTATTTGAAATACTTTGTTCCCCTTCCAAGATTTTCTTTAAATGGCATAAAAAAAAAAATAAAAAAAAAGATGTCTCAAAGCAGACTGTGATCATTGGAGAAAGTAACCTCTTTTGTAACAGAATGAAAGAGGTGCAAAGAAATCTCTTTGATTTGAATTATCTCCTCAATTTAGGAGGAGTTTGATGGCTGAAATTATATTGTTATAATGTGTTCCTATATGTTAAGGCACTTAAAATACAAATACATCTGACAGAGAGGATCACAGAAGATAATATACATCACACTACTAACCCTTTGCTGTGCATTAGCTTATTAGATCCTCTCTGAGTTAGAACTAGATGAAAGCAGTGTGGCAGCCACAGAGGTAGGGTGCTCTGATCTCCCTTCAGGAAACACGGAGCCATTCTGCTGTAGGAGCAGTGAGCTGAGTCCCTACCTGTAGCCCTTTTGGATTCTCTGCAGTGTTTAAGCAGAGGTCACCATCTTCCTGGCCAGTCCCCAGCCAGTGATGGACATGGCAGGGATACTAAGGTTTAGCCAATTATACCCAAAGGGGGACTCTTCTAATGGACAATCTCTGCTCAAGAATGGCTGACACTTTGTCAGTTCTGCATCTCAATCTGAGATTCTCCCCATCTAATCTTGCTTCTTCCCTCTAACTTTTGCAAGTTTTAACCCCTCTTCAATCCTCCAATAAATCTCTTACACTCATAATTCTGTCTCAGCTTCTGCTTCTTGAAGCATTTGAACAGAATAGGTACCAGGAGTGGTCTAAGAAAGCAGGTGCTGAGATAAAATTTGGGCACCTGTCCTGGCCAGAAATAAGGACACCATCCTATGTGGCACATGAGGCACTGACAGTCCACCAGGTAGCAATCCAATTTCTAAAGCCTACCAGTAGTGAGTTTGGAGAATATTCTGATGGGGGTCGGGTAACCAGTTCATCCTGGCTTATACAAAACTTACCTAATTTTACACTGAATGTCTGAAGTCTGATTGTCGGTCATCCTAGGTAGAAGGAATACCCTAACCAGGTCAATGATACAGAGAGTTGAGAAGTCCAAGGAAACAAATGCCTAGAAAGATAATGAAATTGGCTGACTCTTATTAAGTTGTGTTGGTGCCCTACAGAGGGGAAATGAAAAGCTGAGGGTAGTTAACGAATGAAAACTGAGTGTGAAGGTCAGAAGGCCTCTTCAGTAACTTAAAAGGTGTGGACAGAAAAGGGGCCACATGCAAAATCTGACAAGCTCAGGAGACTGAAAATAACCACATAGGATGGCGTGAACATAAAAATTCCTAATTAAGGTGGGCCATGGTGGAAAGTCACATCCTTGGCCTGTAGCTTTCTTAACAAAGGTCAGTCTTTACCTTAAGTGAGCCTATCTGTTGTCTTTTTACACCTAAGATAACATACCCTTGAAATGTCAGAGTAATCCCTTTTTCCAGCCCCCTCAGGGGGCACAACCTATCACACCAGAGCAGGAAACTACAAAATCCCTCATGGTTATCTTGTTCCCCAAATAGTATCTCTATGTGCTGTAAAATGCTATTAACTATCCTGTACCCACCAATGTAAAAACCGTGTGTCTCTCCATTTTACTTTTTATCCAATCCCAGAGATTTCCCTGCTTTGCTTTCTCCCACCCCCTTATCTACAACCAATGGATTTCATGTGACCTTCCTCCTTTGATTCCAATGTATAAAATAAGTTGCACAATGGCCATTTTCCGGAGCATTTTCTCAATCCGTTGAGATTTTGCTTCCCGGCCATTGTCATCAGTTTGGCTCAAATAAACTCATAAGCTTTCTCTTAGGCTGGATGCTTTTTTGTCCACAAAGGGGCCCTTTATTGTTAGTATGAGAAAACAGAAAAGCTGAAGACCAAATTGATGACTTTCAGTTAAGAGTCAGGTGACCCTCAGAAATGACTGAATGCTCAGCGACGGCAGATCTATTACCGTGTTTCCCCGAAAATAAGACATAGCCAGACCATCAACTCTAATGCGCCTTTTAGAGCAAAAATTATTTTAGTATAAGACCGGGTCTTATATAATACAATATAATATAAGACTGGGTTTTATATAATACCAGGTCTTATATTAATTTTTGCTCCCAAAGGCACATTAGAGCTGATGGTCCAGCTAGGTCTTATTTTCAGGAAACTCGGTATCAAGGTCGGGACTCTGGTTAGGAAAATCTAAGGACTTGACAGAAAGGGTCAGGACATCTGGGTGGATGTACCTAAAAATTCTGGTTCACAAGATTCTAAACCCTCAGAGCTTTCAGACATGCCACCCCTAAGTACTAAGTACTAGCTCCCCCTCCCCACTGCACTCACTCCAGGAGACATTCTTGTGGGAGACTGAGATGCCTCCTTCCCCAAATGCAACAGGGATCCCCTCATGATGTGCCCCCACCTCTTCTCCTGGCTGCCAGGCCAATAAGGAGGGCTAAGTTGCCCTGGATGTGATGAACTTGATAAGGGAGGAAGAGCTTCAAGAATGAGCCAGCACATCCCAGCTGGAGCTGGATTTTCAGAGTGCTTCATCAAGCAGGCTGAAAAGTAAACAGATAAGGCAGTGTTTGTTGACTTGAGGACACTCTCCCTGGGTATGTGGGATTTAACACTCTAGCTGGGCTGCAGGGGACAGGAAAAACTCCCTGCCGTGCTGGCTCCTGGAGAAAGTGACTAGTTTTCTTAATGAAGCTGACAAACCTGAATCCCCTTGGCAGATGGTGGAGGAAGGTATTCAAGGCTCAGAGAAGCAGGCATTGCTGGAAGAGACATACAATATGAGTCGCGGAGACCAGAGGATTATGCACCGTAGGAGGGCCTAGTGGACATACTGCTCATCGAGGCTTCGGGAACATGCTGGTGAGCAGGACACTAGCACGACGCAGGTCAGTGGTACCTCTCCTCTGCAGGCGGGGGCTGACAGTAGGAGAAGCTGCCACAGAGCTGCGCTCCCTAATATCCATGCAGATTACGGGCAGCCTGAAGAAAGAGACCAGTTCCCAGTGCTTAACCATCAGGAGCCGGGGTGTGTGTGTGTAGAGGGGCGGGGGTCTCAGTCAGCATAATAATGCAGAAGGCCTGAGTTAACAGCTAAGGGGACTCGACCAGCAGAAAGTGTTCTACAGGCAAAATAGATTGGGGGTGAGGGGCAGTAATGAGACTACTTAAAATATAATCACAAGAAAACAAGAATGTAGATGTGGATGCCCCAATAGAAAGTTTTCATCCTTTGCTCGGTTACAAAACCTGAATGAAAAGTCATCAGGTCCCCAGCGGAAAGGACCCTGCAATAACACAGTATATGTTGTAATGATTTTTCCAGTCTTCTCCCAGAAGGACCTATGACCAATTATTCAGGTGACCACACATTGAGGAAAAGAGACTATCCAGATATTTTGAGGACTACTGGACATGAGGTCTACACAGACAATGGTACCTGGAGACTTAAATTAACATCGTCATGGCTAGAGTAGGGTCTATGGGGGGACTAGGCAATAAACAAATCCAAGACTCAGGAGCCTGGGACATCAGTGAGTTTTTAGGGACTAGGGACATGCTAGACAAATGACTACATCTTATACCCTTGCCACAAAGAAGGAAGCACAGCACCTTTCCATCACTTTGTGTTCTTGTTAACACATTCCACACCTACGGGTACTGCTCTGGCCACTACACCAGGTGACATGGAGAGATGCCAGCTTTGAGTGGTGCCTGGAGCAGGGAAGGGCTTTGTAACAGGTCCTGGTCCTATAAGGCCACAAGGTCCAGCAGACCCTGTGGTGCTTGAGGTGTCAGTGGTGGGAAACGCCGTCTGGGGCTTGTGGCAAGCCCTGGTGTAGGAAATCAGTGTTGGCCCCGGGAATGCAGGACCAAGGTCGTACTGTCTGCAGCACAGAAAGATCCGTCTTTGGAAAAACGGACTTGAGCACATTATTGGGCCTGGTAGAGGTGGAATGTTTGACCCCAAGATATCAGATGACCACCCATTCAGAGCTGCCCATTCCAATCTGGGTTCTGTCGGACCCATCAGAGTGATGTTGCTTTCCATGGAGGGTTAAACGGCATTAGCACTGCCAATGCCAGTCGGGTTATCATGTAGCCAATTATTGTACATCTTAAAGGAGTTAAAGATAACTTAGACATTGTCATTTCGAAAGCCAGTAAACTTCTTTAACATCGCAGATGATGTGAAGAACATACGATTAGAAATTAAGAGTCCTAAGAATAAAATATGCATTCACTTAAATCAAAGTACAATTAAAATCCAAATATCACGACCATTTATATTACTTTTAGTAATTGAGCTACTTGGCTGCTTGGAAAATAGGACATGAGACAGGAAGCTCCGGAGTGCACACTTTTTCAACAACCTTCTTAACTCATATTATGCAATTAAAACCAACTAACTAGTCTTCATGTACTGTGTATAAGGCATTGCAGTCTGAAGATAACTCAAAATGTGGCTGCTTTCTCTTCACTGGGGCACATCTCAGGAGGTAATGTGACTTAAGAGACCACAAACTGGCCTTGGAGTGACACTAACCTGGGTCACATTCCTAACTCTAACAAATACTAGCTGAATAACCATGGGCAAGTTAACTAGCCTCTTATGTCCTCAGTTTTGTTGCCTGTGAAATGAAGAAAGCCATACTTTCATTCCAGCCTCTGTGAAGGTGAAGGCATGTAAAGTACTTAGTATGATGCTAGGCAAACAGGTACTTTTCAGTAAATGGAAGCTGGGGGCAGGGGTTGAAATGCAGAAACAATATAGAATACTAAAATTGGGCCGGGGGACTTGGCTATATTTAGCTATAGCAACTCAGGAAGCTGGTGATATTGTATAAACTGTGACGCATACAGCAGAGCCCTGGCGTGGGAGATAGGTCTGACTTTCCTAATCCTGTGCTCTAAAAGAAAATGCTCAGGGATCCCCCAGCTGCTCATATCTTGCCATGGCTCAGGCTCTCGGCAACTCATAGAATCCAAGCACATCCCATCCCTCAGAAACTATGAATTTCATTTCATGTAGCTGACTCTGGTCTCATCAGCACAAGGAATTCCAATTTTAAGGAAACCATCTGAATTCAAATCTCTATCATTTCATGTCTGAGATTTACAATCTCCTTAAAATGTTCCCTTTACCTTTAGTTTCTTTCCTTTTTTTATTCCCTCTTTACTTTGTATCAGACCATTTGAAACTTCAGGAGTTTACATCAGTATGTACAGTCTTCATGTAGTCTAAGTATTCAGTATATAGGTATGGACTTGAATTAAATAAAGCCATTCTGAAGCAATGCTTCTGTAATGTCATTTTTCAAGCCCATGATGCGTATTAACTGCAGCATGAAGGTTCTTTTACAAGGTCTTTCTCACTGATTCTTGCTCACCCTTAAATCCCACAATTCCCCACATATACCATTTGAGTTTCCCCCCTCACTCATTCCTAATTGTATCTGCTGTTGCTGCTCACTGCGTTTACTCTTTCTGTTCCCTTACATGGAATATCTCTTCTTTACTATTCAAATCATATTCATCTCCAAAACCCATCCCAAGTACCAATTCCTTCTAAGGCATGTCCCATGATGCCTGTTCACAGTGATCTCTCCTCTCTTGGCATTGAATGGCTCTTGTTGTCATTAGCAGGTACACTAACAATCATATTCCATCTTGAACTTTATTAGGTACTAATCTCAGGGCAAACTTATCCAATAGGCAAGGTACCTAGGACTCAAGCTACTTCTAGGGACCCAGAAACTATTTAAATTTCTTTTAAAATCAGAAGGAAAAAAGTGAACATTTTGGTTGAAAAAGTTTAATATATATTATTTATAATTTTTTTATAGCACTGAGTTTGTAAAATGTGCGTGTGTTTGTTTTTAATAGAAGAAGGGGTCCATGAAGGCACATGTAAGTACCGAGGGCCTACACAAGTCAAATGCAGCCCTATGTTAGAGTGCCCTATGATAGTAAGCCCTGTTTTCCTAATTAGAATGTGCAAGTGCGGTCAGCAATCCCCAAGATGAAGTTTGCTAACACCTGAGAAACCCCAGAATATTAACGGAATTCTGTGACATATCTTTCAATATTTTAAAGGTCCTAACAGAATAGTGTATTTACCCATGAGAAGCTGATGGGCACTACGAGAATGTCATTCATTATGCGTTGCTTTTGGCTGGAACTATTATATTTAGTCAGTTGGCAGCACTGGTGACCTCTGCTTAGTGGTTCTGATATGTGTGGAGACACAAGGAAGTATTTGATGCGACTGGAGATCCGATACTATTATAAATCCACAGGTCAATCAAAGATTGACTCAAATATAAGGGTCACTTACAGAAGTCAGGTAAAATTAAGGTAAAGATGCAGAGTATCCACGTGTTTTTAATCATTTACTGCTTATTATGCAATAACTGTATGTGTGCAATTATAATAATTGTATGTGTGCAATTTCAAAACGGCCTTATATTTTTATTGTTATGGACCATTGTTTAGCATGTGGGCCCAAGTTGGGATGGGAAGGTATTGATGTTATACAGACGATTTAAAACCATAGAGTTCATGGAGGAGTATGGGGGAAGGGGAAGAGGGTAAATATAATAGGGGTCCACGGTAGTGAAAATACTGGAACCCAATGGGCACTTCACAGATGCCTTTTGTACATCAACCCCTACCAATAACACTTAACTGAACGTTGGCAGGAGAAATGTCAATTGACTGATAATAGTGGTTGTGGCACCAGTAGTCACAGTAATAGTACAATAGTCACATTATGAGTGGGTGCTCAATAAATTCTTCTTGATATATCATCTAGTAGACACAAATTTGCTCATTCGAAATCTGCACACAGGGGCCTTATACATTTCAGCATTAAATTACCCCTGAGTGAGGGAGATTAGAGGAGTGGCTTGCTGATGGCAGACCAATATCATCAGCCAGTGAAGACAAATATGTAAAGGCAGGGCTTTTCTTTTTATCCGCCCCTACCCAAATCCTTCTCCTCCCAACACAGTCTTTTACCAGTCTCATGAAATCAACTGCTGCTAGTAAACTGGTACATGTTCCCCAAATTCCTGTACTCCAGAATGAGGTCCTGCTCATGCCTCTATATAGAATTAGGTAAAAAGTCATTAAAGGAGGGGCAAACAGGAACCAGTGGTCTGTGTATTTACCTCGGCTTGGCAGTCTGAGAGCAGTAACTGCTGCACACGGGAACTTGTGAGCTTATTATAAAAGACGGCTGTGTGGGAAGTGAGAGCAGGATGATGCGAATGGCTGGCCACCAACGTGGAGGAAGAGACAGGAAAATGACATTTTAGAGCTTTCCACTAATATTCTGGGAAAAGACTGCAGTAAATTGTTTAATGTCTACAAATTCCTCGTATATTCGCCTCTTCACCATAGGACTTTGCTGTGCCTTCCACCTATTGGTAGGGTCTACAGTATTTCTCCACCCCCATCTGGGCAGGTCTTGATCTTCTTGGACCCAAAGATACAGCAGTGGGGATGGGGATGTTGGATGTTAGGTAAGTCTGGGAGGTGTCTTGAGGCTTGGGCCTCTGTGCTCTTGGAAGGCTGCTCTATGACCCTGTCAGGGGAAACCACCTGTGAGAAAGACCTCTTGAGAACGAGAGAGACCCAGCTACTTACATTCTCCCAGCTCAGTCCACCCCCAGCCAACTGGTCAACTATATGCATCCCATGAGAGAAGCAAGGATTGACTACCAGGAAAACTACAGGTCAACCCACAGAATTCTTAGGATAACAAATTCTTGTTTTGAGGTTTAGGCTGGTTTGTTATACAACAACAGATAATGGAAACAGGCCTTCCTTTTTTCTTTTTTAACATTTTCAGAAAATCTAAGGTCAGAATTGGAAGTAACCTAACGAGATCATTTTATGTCTTCTTGTTTCAGTGGTTCATGATATTAACGGGAAAAACACCAAACATTATTCCTCATTCTCAACTCTGAAGTTCATTTTACTTTAATTGGAAAAAGAACTTTACCTGTTTTATATGAATAGAAATATCACAAACCTAAATATAAATATTCTTCTAATGAAACTTAACACTGAATTATAAATTTTTCTTTCCTGGGAAACCTACAGCATTTGCAAAAATAGGTGTAGGGTTTTCTTTTTTTTCCTTGAAACTTCTTAGTAAAGCAAAATAGAACAACTCTGTGATCAAACTATCCCCAAACTTTTAATTAAAGCCAGATGTTAAGGGAGAGTTCAAATTCCTTAATTTTATTTACTAATCCACAAAGAGCAACATCAGAAAAATATTCATCAGTTTTTATTCACATACTTCATTATAGGGCTCATTTATTTTTATTTATGTGTTTACATATGTTTATAACACCTACACCACATTAAGCAAATATCTCTACCTAAATACAGCAATAAGCTTGTTTCCACAGAGAATACTGAATATATGGTATTTCCCCCTATTTACCTACTTATCAAAATTCTGGCAAGCAGTTCATGAGACTGTATTAGTTTGACATACCCCAACATTTCTATTATAAAGTTTTCCCAAGGTGTCTCTAGTGAAGCTGGGGAAACATATATATGTATATAGCTTCAAATTTAACAGCAAACCCTGACTCTAATGCCTACATTTGCAGCACGAGTTATATTGAGTTGCCATAGCAGCCACCCACACTCACACACATCCAAAGAGGTGGTAGAGAAGAGAGAAAAGCAGTTAGCAGAGAACAGAATCTATTGTTTAAAAGACAGAGGTTCCCTTGAATGTAATTACAGGCAGGAATCTTGATTTTTCAACTGAACCACTGTTTAATGATAGAAGATTTCCGAGTGCTGGAGTGTTAATAAATGTTTCTTCTCTAAACGTATCTACCATCTAAATCTTTACAGATGCTGAGATGATGCAGAAGCAGGGAGGAATTAAGCTGACCACGTACACGTTAGGGCAATATGGTTTAACAATTCCCTCTCTGGAACATTTGGAATCAGTTAGCCAGGAAAATTTGTGTATGGATTTGGGCAAGTTATTTCACTTTGTCCTGATCTGTAAAATGGGCATATGTGTAATAAAAGTACATACTTCAAAGAGGTGTTATGAGAACTCAATAAATTAGTACAAATAATAAATTATTACATAAATAATAAAGAATACATTTTAATAATACATAAGAATTAGTAGTATATTAAATAAATTAGTAGAAGTGCAGCACTTAGTACCTGACACATAGCAAATGCTCAATAAATGTTTTCTATAATAATAATGAAATTATTATTGTGAACATCTCCAAGTCTTTATTAAAGACTAGAACAGTATGGTTTATAATTAAGATGTTCCTTAAATAAACGCCTGCAAGTAAGATGCAAAACAAATAGGTGAAAAGGTGCTAAAACAAATGCCAGCAGACCAGGGGCAAGACAAGATAGTAAGATTTTCCCATTACATAAAAGGATAATGTCTTCTCCCACACCAATGCCTTTGAAAACACCATTTTGGCAGAATAAAAAGACCAAGTATTTTACTACACTAGCATATTCACCAATATTGTAAACCTTGGTTACACAGCAAAATCTGTCATAATCGTGTAACAGTTTTTGGGGTCAGAGAATATTCTGGAATTTGTCTCAACTCATTGGCTTGATCACATATGTATATGTAGATATATTTGCAATTCATACCCAGGTACAAACATAAACGTTAGCTTTAAATGTGATGACAATGAATGAAAAGTATTTTATGACTTCTGATTCCCTCAAGTTTTAAATAGTCATCTTAAGACTGAATGCTTCTTCATATTCTAGGAGAGGCAGAACATGTGTCAAGAAATTTAGTGAATAGGAAACACAATGCACGGGTTAGCAGATTTCATTTCAAGTCTGAGAATGTGAAACAGAAAGCAAAACTGGTCGTCTAAGGAAATCAGGAGAAATTAGAGGAGGAGAGTTGGGTGCAGAGCGAGAGGCAAGAAGGGAGCTGTAACTGATAAACTGCACAGAAGTCACAAGACAGTGAAAGAGCAAATGGATAGAATAGGATTTGATCCTTAACTTTCTGAGTTTTCTTGATGGGATTTTCAGAAAGTCCAGTCAGTGAGGGATAGAATTAGCTTGGCTTAAAAACTTTTAAAATGTTCAAATGCATACACTTCGGACCTCCAAAATTACCTGCCACTATTTATATATGCCACATTTCTCCTTCTAAATTGTCCTTTTTAAAAATAATCTTTATTTCCAATCTCAAGTAGAGGTTTCACAGGGTACTAATGTTTATTCTCCCTGCTTTTTAGAGATAATCTGACACACATGCATTAGGAACATGAAAAATGTTTCCATAATTGAATAGCTCTTTGAGGGTAAAAATAATTCCGAATTTTTTTCAAGTCATTAGAAATGATCAAATTTGGTTTCAGATCGGTCCTGAGCTCTTGTCAATAAGGTGAAATCAGAAGGACATAGCTATTGGAAAGGAGAACCCCAAAAGACTGTTAAAGTCTCTGAACTCCTTACTGTAGCTAGGGGAAAGCCTACAGAGCACGCTTTTGGAGTCCAGTCCCACAGCTGCAAGGCAGATCCTGGTGACAGAGGGAAAGGCTGAAGACGTGAATGTTGGGGTCTGGAGCTGCCTGCCAAGGCCACCCTTCTCTCTACTTCTGAAGATCAGTAATGCACTCAGCCGGGAGCATTCACTTCCACCTACAGGTCCTAAGATAGCTGCGCTTTGGGCCTGACTCTTATGACTAAAATGATGGCAAATATTCAAGAATCAAGGAAAAAAATACAACCTAAAGACATTTTGCTTAGCTCTCCAAGAAAATAATAAAACACTAGTTGAGATACTATGATGATATAGTTACCAATAACAAAAGGACTTTCTAGAAAAAGAGTGCCCCTTCCCTCACCCCCACCAGAGAATATTAGAGCTTCAGTTAACACCTAAGAGGCCTGGATAGTTCTCTTAATTATGCTATTACAAGTTTGTGGGGACTACCACAGGACAAATTTGTTTCCATTAAGCCCTATTTAATATGAAGACAAACATATTCTCAAATGGAAATGCTAATGGCTATATTTTTTAATACAAGTAACTACCCACACATAATCTCATGAGAGTCAACTGGCTTAATTTATTCACAGTACAAACAGTTATTATTAAAAATAAATTAAATGGCCTACAGAAAGCAGTTAATATGACTGCCATATGGCTGAAAGAAATAATTTCTACATTGGGAGAGTAACAGAGAGACAGACTAAAACTCGTTTATAATCCTTACTTACTGTCAGATACATAGCTGCATAGACACTGAGAGCCGCTTCCTTGGATGGAAATGTTTTCCTTGCTCTCATGATGAGATCCGGGTTGCCCGTGCAAGCCTCTTCCCCACTGATGAACTGTGTATACTGCTGACATCCGAGCGCTGTATAGTTGGGCTTACACAGGGCGAGGAAATGTGGAGCCAGATTCCCTGTAACTACTTGTCCAGCATTTACAAAGATATCTGTAGCAAACAGCCCAAATGTGTAAATTCCTGAGGAAGAAAACACACCATTTTAACTCTATGGATTTTTTGTATTTCAGTTTACAATAAGCCAGCATGGAAATATTTTAGAAACTTTAAAATAGTTCATACATACATATATACATATGGTTCCTTCCATTTCACTCCTTTCTAGTCATTTTGCTTTCTGGAGTGGTGGGAGTGTTAAATTATTTAACATATTGAGCTGTCTACCACTGGCTACATTTTTATGCATGGCAGGTTTATGAGACTCAAGATAAAAGAAGAAGATACATTCTAAGACTATGTTTGAGTAATACGATTTTTTAAATGGAGACATGTTTCCCTAGTGAAGGCTCAGTCTATCACCTTCTGCTAATGTTAGCAATCTTTATTTTTCCCTATTTTGAAAATATTTTTTTTACATTTTATCTTACTAACATAAAGCTAAGCAGTTGTCTCCCTTCTATGCCTCTTAAACCCATTCCGACTGATACTAACTGCTGAAGGTGCCAATTAGCAACAAAATCCAAAGCCATCAGTCTTCCTTTAAATATCAAGAAAAATGTTAAGTAAAGCAGAATGTTCTCAGATTAATCTCTACATTGTTTTCAGAAACACATTTTTTAAAAGTCACATAACAGCTAGTAACTTAGTCCCACCTTATTTATCAAATTTTGGACAATTTAGTAAACAATAAAGCAATCAAAATTATAATTTTTCAAGTATCTTCACAGTATTAAAACTTACTTGCTTTGGTTACCTAAAGGTATAAAATTAAGTACGTAGATCTTTTTCCTCCCTTTTGTAAGGAACTTGCCAGCTTACTCAAATACCAAAAACATTTTCTAAATTCAAAGTCATTGGTCATTGTTGCCAAAACTTATTTTTCTACCTAGGTAGGGTAGACAAAATACATTCTTTGGCATCCTTTTCAGTTAAACTTAGATATATAACCTTCAAGGTTGTGGTATTAATTGAAAGAAATCCATTCTTTTATAATTTGGGGATATAAAATCTATCAGGACATTTTAAAACTATACCAAAATAATGCTTCCCAAACAGTTGGTTGTCATATAATTCTATTATAATAATTAGATGTTTTTCTTCTTAGTCATCATATATTTCTGGATTGTTTGTTTCCTAAGGCTTTACATAATTATTGGCTATTGTGTAATAAATCACCAGGAAAGTTGTGCAGGATCAAATAATTTTCCAGCATTAGATGCATGGCTATCCTTTAATTTTTAAAATATTATGTAAAATCATAAAAGGTTCACGCACACTGCACAAAGCAAACCTCTATGAGTATGAAATGGCAATGACACAAGGACCTTAGTTCTCTCTGTATCTAAAAAAATTTTAAAGGAAATAATAAAAAGCCCTTTCTTTACCTCTTAATCAGCATTCCTTGAGTCATACAAGTAAATGTTATCAAAAGCAGAAATTTGGGTGAGGCAAAGAAATGAAAGACAATGGAGCCCAATAAAATGTTCATGTACACAGCCTCTCCTTCAAAACATTATGGCCTAGCCCGGGAACCGAAATGATGTCTTCATCTCTGCTCCTTGAAATCTACGCTAAGATGTACTCATTTTATTTAACCAAACCATCCTTTTTATCCGGTGTAATAAGTTTTTCTGTTTAAAATAGAGAGAAATATTTGATGAGGATATGGAAATGTCTGATGCTTGTAAAGTTCCCAAATACGCTTTACAATGAAAATGTCAGTGCATCAGGCCCCAGGCCAATACTGTAGTTGACTACAAAGAGACTTATTAAAACGAGATCCCATGAGTGTATCCACTAGTTGGCTAGATGTCCAGGAAAAAAGTCACTGTAAAGAGTGATGTCCTACTATGAAGTAATGCTTTGCTTACGAGCTTCCCATTTTATTATAACAAATCAGAAAATCCAAATAATAATAAACAAGGGAACAAGAAACAAATGAAGCACTCCTCAATATTTTATAGAATTATATAAGAAGAAACATGCAGAGACTTAAAATACACTTACTCTGTATCATAAATTCTTTACAAATATGTGCGCAAATGCAGAAAAAAATATTTTACTTAAGTAGGAGTAATATAATTTACTTAACAGCATTTAGGAAAGTGTGAATTTCATCATTTTTGGTTCTGAGTACCTTACTGCTTATTTTGTTATTAAATGACTCTCATGCAAAGCAAATGTGTTGAGAACACAGTATGGATGCAAGTGGAAAAAAAAAAAATTTTTAAAGTTTCACATAAAAGTTATCCCTTCAATAGTATACATGACGGCTTTCGAAATGTATAACTTGATGACAATAGAAAGAACAGTCTTAGATACGAAGGCCTTTCGTATTTAAAGATTACGAAATTTAAGAGAGATTTAAAGGCACAATGACATTTGATGTGTCTTTATGTGAGTTTACATATAGATTAGACGATCTATACATAATACCTAAAAGTCTTCAACTTGATCCTATCAGTATGAGAAATATATTGAAAGATTACAATATACTTAATTTTTATTTTAATACTTATCAGAATTTATATTAAATGTTACTTAGTATATACATACTTTTTTATTTGATAAATCCAGGAGATAGTAATTTATATTAAATTTATTTGTCAAGTTTCTATTGAATTTAGATGATTTTCACTACTCCATCAATGTTCATATGCACTAGTGCTAGAATTTGAGATTGAAAGTTAAAGTATCATTAAATCTTGTCCTCTAAAAAATTAATACATTTTTGTTGACAAAAAAAACCACAAAAAACAGCTTAGAAGTAGTGCATGGAATGAGACATAGGGTACTTAACAAATACAACTTTTATTTACCAAGCTACTTTTCTTGTCCTTCATGATGCTCAACAATCTAACTAAATTATCATTTCTCCCCAAGATTGTTTCTGAAATTTCATAAACACAGTAAATCGTTTCTTTTAATTATTCAATTTTTAGTTTCTTAAAGAATATTAAACATCCAAGTGTTATGTTCTTTTTCCCTTAATACAGAAATGACAACTGGAGTCTTATAATTTGAGAGAGAACGTAGAATGCAATGTCTATTTTTAAAACTAAGCTAAAATGTTTCAAAGTAAATATAACCTAATATTTGCATACGGTTAAAATGCTGGCCATTTTAAAGGTTAGCTTATACACAAACATTGTTTCAGCAACAATAAAAACAATTCAATGGACACATACCTAGAAATCGTACAGTTCGCCGCACCAGTGGGTTTATATAGCAACAGTCTCCAGTTAAAATAGTTTTCTCCTGGTTTTCAAAATCCCTTGTGGCTAATTGTAGGCAAAACACAGCAGTTTCTCCAACTATCATCTTGCAAGGAAATAAAAGGTTAAAGAACATTAGAATGTAACCAGTATAAATGAAGAATACTTTTATTTAAAAAAAATACAAAAGCAGCTTCTTTGAGTAGTAACGATCTCAGATAAAACGGAACCATATTTGCTTAACCAAACCGTTTTATTATAACCTTATCCCTATGTATATAACCCAGATTTCTCTCAATTCAAGGGAGTATTAAGCTGATAAATTATGAATACAAATGTTTTCTAAAAGACTTCATTAAAAATGAAACATACAAAGGATCTTTTCTTTAAGGAATCACTCACTTATTTTTTGGTGTGTAACTGAATTCCATGTTTTATTTTTTAGTAATTGCATCTTGTTTAAATTTGATTCTGCCATAGAAATCAGAACAATTCCCTAGAGTAGCCAGAATCTGAATTTGAGTTCAGACCTATTTTGACCACAGATTCAGCCTAGAATTTGTAAGCTTTGCCGCCAACTTTTCCAGGTCAGACCCTGCTCCCCACTCGTACTCCTCAATGCCCAGGGTACACCCTGGAGCTCCACCACATTCCTAGCATTTTTACAGTTTTAAGGGGAAGGTGTTGGGACACAAAGCGCCTCATAAGGACCTTCTCAACTCCTGGGGTCTCCAGGTCTAAGAGAACAAAGTACAGAAAAAGACTTTCCTAATCCTTCTGACATACGTGCCAGCTTCCCACAAAGACTAAAAGAGCTTCTCATCACCCTTTCTAACTCCGCCATTATTTCGTTGAGATTTTGTTTTCATTGAAATTTCCTCATGTTTCCTCTGCATGTCTTAGTTCTTATGTAGAACTGAAGACCTGATGGTTTGGTCATTTGTCCACCATTACGAAGAAGGGGTTCGTAATCTGAAGCCACTGGCTACCATTTTCATTAGATTCCCAAAGCCATCCTCAGGTAAAGAGCATAATTGGTTTGTTTTCTCTCCTGGGAGTGGGAGAAGGGGAAACCTGACAGTGCAATGGCACAGAAGCCAAAGATGGGGCTGCTAAAAGCTTTGTCACTTCGTAGTTTTCCTTGAATAAATGAAAGCTGTTTCCAGAGAGCACTGAGGTGATGAAGCGTTAACTGAGATCCACTGAGAAGGAATGTGGCCCCTCCTCCTGCCCGCCACAGCTCCAACTTCTACAGAGAGTGAGGACATGGGGAAGGTGTACACCTGTCCTGGTGGGAAGACACAACTGACTTCTCACAGGGCAGCTGTTCATAGGAGGCACTCCTCCTCCTCCTTAGCAAAAGCTTTCCATTCATTAGGTATGAGGACATAAAAGAAAAAGGCGGGGGGTGGGTACTCTATTGGTAGAGACAGTGTGGGCGGGCACAGTAAGTACACAGCTGTCAACTCTCACTTCATTTCTTACATCTGCCTTCCAGCTTCCTTCTGGGCTCACAAACCTCATCCCACTCCCACTCTCCCTCTGCCAAGATTCAACCTGTGTGGACTGTGATAAGAAGCCGATCAAGGGCTCAGGAGCTGATACCAAAAGGTCCTCACTGCTTCACCTTCCCAGCCAGGGTTGTGTCTGAGCAACTGTGCTGTCCCTGGAGTCACAGTCCCCTCCCAACTGTAACCTGAGGGTCTTTGTCCTTGGAGGCAAGAGTTGTGCTCCTGAACCTCACCCAGCCTACACTTCACAGACCTCCCCAAACTGGAGTCCCATGTTCCCTATTATACCCCATGTTCTCACTGACTCATTCCATTATGCTTTGTTGAACGCAGTGTTGTCATTATGAATCCCCTTGAGCCCTATCTTCCTTATTAAGCTGGACCTATACAACCCCCCCTCTTCCTAAATGGCCCATCCATGTCTCCATCCTGTCTTTGAGGACAGATGTGGTATACGGTCCTATGTCTTATCCATTGCTCTGTTTGGCAGTGAATAAAAAGCCTCATCTTATTGATGAAATCACAACCTACAAAAATGCAGGTGTAAACCATAAATCCTCAAGTATAAGTGTATAAATGTCAGTTATGAGCAAACATTGCTGTCATACCTCAACTCCCAGAGGCTGACACACTCTTATTTATATTTCTTAATGATAAAATGATGAAGGAAAATTTTCCAGGAAGATGAAATCATTGTAAACTTTCATCAAACATCAAACTCCAAATATTCATGTTTTCATTGATAAAAAGCCAGTTAAAAATCCCTCTCCCCTTCATCTGATGGTGACTCAAAAATATCCATGCATCCTTGGTTTGATGTTGGTACAAGAAAACCATTTCAGATGTAAAGGAGCAGTAGAGGTCATGCAATCAGTGTAATGGTACTTAGCCTGTTTCTCATATACTTCAGATGTGTGAAATAATATCTGAAAAGCAATTTTAGTCTGTAAAAGTATAGTCACGGAACACACTTAAAATTTTAAATGTTGAAGGGTATGGAATTTATATTTAAGTTCATGTCAAGCACATTGTACTAGTTTGGTGATTATAAAGACACAGAGAGAGAGAGAGAGTTCATGTCCCATCATCAATTTCAAGCGAATCAAGGGAAGTTCTAAGCTATACAAAGAGGTAAAAACCTACACTGGGTATTATCTCATTAACTTTGTGTCATGGTACAGAGACACTAATGTTTCTTTTGTGCATACTCGTTTATTCATTTCAGCACCCTTGCTAAGTAACACAATTGTTTATTAAGTTTCTGAATGGAATGGAGGTTAGAAGAGAGGAGAATTAATTGAACTGAAGAAGTAATACAGTTAGTGATACAATTGTTGCATAATCCCTCCCAGCAGTTAAGAAACTATGCTTATGTTTTGCTGTAGCTGTATATACTTCATAATCGAACCACAAAAACTTGTATTGTCATTTCCATACTACAAAGTTGCCATTGGAAGTGGTTACCTAGCCGGGACCAACATTTCCTACACAACTGCTTGCAGGTGACCTTACACCAAAGGAATGCTAGGATGAACAAAGTGTGTCAGTTTCAGACCAGAGGGAAAAAACCAGGGGTGTCTTCTCCATGTTCTTGTCCCCCATCTGCTGGCTGGAAGCAGAGCGATCTGAGCCTGAAGCTGGAAGGAGCCGAAATCCTTCAGACAGCAGCCCTGCACGATAGGAGTGAAAGTTAAACTCTAATGTATGAACCCAGGGGAACGTGGGGGTTTATTTGTTACAGCAGCTAGAACTTGCTAATTTCCCTGCTTTTAATAAAGAGAGAGCAAGTCTCAGGCTCAGAGTCTTCAGCAGAAAACAATAACCAGCTAGAATCATAAAACATTGGTTTTTCACTGTATTTATTTTATGGTTACTTTCTATTTACCAAGTGATATTGGTATTCCATTTATGGTTATGATGTTTTCTTTTGTAATAATTTGTGAATAAAGTGGATTGATTCAAAGAAAAATAAATAAATGACAGTTGAGGTGGTATTCAGCCATGATAGAAAGCATGAAGGTGAGACCCTGAGAGGCAAATTTAGGAAACATATAACATATAATAAACACTAACTTAAAACTTCCTCACAGCAAAAGAAACAACAAAACGAAAAGGCAGCCTGTGGAATGGAAGAAAATCTATGCAAGTCACATATCTGATAAGGAGTTAATATCCAAAATATATGAAGAAATCTTAGAACTCAACAGCAAAAAAGCAAACAACCCGATAAAAAAATGGGCAAAGGAACTGCATGGACAGTTTTCCAAAGAAGATATACAAACTGTTAACAGGCACATGAGACATGCTCAACATCACTAATCATCAGCGAAACGCAAATCAAAACCACAGTGAGCTATCACCTGACACCTATTAGAACAGCTATTATCAAAAATACGGGAGATAAGTGTTGGTGAGTGTGTGGTAGAAAGGGAACACTTGTGCACTCTTGGTAAGAATGGGAATCGGTGCAGCCACTGTGGAAATTAGTATGGCGGTTCCTTAAAATTTAAAAATAAAACTACCATATGATCCAGAAATCCCACTTTGGAGTGTTTATTTAAAGAAACTGAAATTAGGATATTGAAGAGATATCTGCAGCATTATTCACAATAGCTAAGATGCAGAAACAACCCTAGTGCCGCCCATGGATGAACGGGTAAAGACCATGTGGTACATATACGAGTGCAATGGAATACTATTCAGCCATAAGAAAGAAGAAATGCCTGCCATTTGCAACAACCTTGAGGGCATTATGCTTATTATGCTAAGTGAAATAAATCAAGCAGAGAAAGACAAATACTGGATGATATCACTTATATGTGGAATTTAAAAGAAAAAGGAAGTAGAACACATAAAAACTGAGAGTAGAGTGGTGGTTACCAGGGGTTGGGGGTAGGGAGAGGAAATGGAGAGATATTCATGAAAGGGCACAAATTTCCAGTTATAAGATTAATAAAAATTCTGGGGATCTAATGTACAGCATGGCAATTGTAGCTAATAATACTGGATTATAAACTGAAATATTATTAAGAGTAGATCTTAAATGTTCTCACCACACACATGTGATGTGATGGAGATATGAGCTAAAGCTATGGTGATAATAATCATTTTGCAATATATACATGTATCAAATCAACACGTTGTATACCTTAAACTTACATAATACTACATGTTAATTATATCTCAATAAAGCTGGGGAAAAAGATTTTTAAAAGTAACATAGCATTTACTAATTTTTAGCAACTTCTAAGTGCTTTGCAAATAGTTACCAATTTAATCTTTAAAACAACACTGTGAAGTAGGTATTATTATTAAATTCCAGTTACAGATGAAGAAAATAAAGCACAGATAAAGTAAACTGCCTCGGGTTGGGTATAGAGTGAGGAACCAGTGTCTGAACCCAAAGCAGCTCATCTCACAAACCCATGCTCTTACCTTTACATGGTACTAGCAGTGGGAAAGATTGTGGGTGTGTGGCCCCCACCAGGAGGTCCAACACCCCCCAGGGAGAGGACAGTGTTCGTGAAGGCACCTTAGGTAAAAGAACCTGAGGCCAAGAATTGGATTTGTTCTTTTGAGTTAAGGTTTGCAGCTTCTAAGAGACTACTGTTAAAATGCAGATCGTAGGGAGAAGAAACACATGAAGCTATCAACCCAACCACTGGGTGGGACAAGCTTATTAAATTATTTTTTAATTGGGAAATGAGAGGAAAGGTATAGTTCTTTTCTGAGAGCACTCTATGGGCAATGGGTCTCATGTGGGCCTCAGACCAGCACGACCTGGGATCTTGATGGAAACACAAATCTGCAGGCCTAATTCCAGACCTACTGACTCAGAAACTCTGGGCCTGGGGTCCAAACATCTGTGTTTTAATAAACCCCCAAGCTCTCTACAGGATATTTCAAGGGGTCTAAAACTTCTGATTACTACGTTTTAAATTTTTCAGGGATACTGTAAAAGATATTTATTTGAACAAATAATTATTAAGTAGTTGTACTTAATACTTAGATACAAATACTTCATACAAAGAGCTATCCTAGGCATTGTACTGAAGGGTGGGATTATAGAAGGAGAAATTAAACTAAATGTAAAATATAAAGAAATCCAACGCTCTCACTTTCCAGATGTTTTAAGTGAGATTTAGAGAGATGGTGTCCTGACAAGGTACTCAATAATCAGCACGCCGGCAGGTCACACTCGTTCCAAGGTCTGCAGTGGACTGCACTTCTCACCGTGGCTGCAATGCAAGAGACCATCAATGGCACGTACACCTTACCTGTCAATACAGACACATTTGCAAATAATACTAGTGAATGAATAAGGAAGGGGTGAGACAAGGAGTAAGGCTGACTGAAGACTGAGTATTCGAGTGACCAAACACTTTTGCAAAACTTTTGCAAAAAGGGATCCAGTCTTCTTCAAGCCCATCTAAGCAGCGTGGTCAGTGTTAGCCCCACAGGGCCTGAGGACCAGAGAGCACAGGCTGGAGCGGTAGCAATGGGAATGTGTGTGCTAGGCACTGGAAAGGCACACTTGTCTCTCCAAGGCAGTGCAGTGAGTGTGGACTCTAGGCCTGACGGCATGTGGTTGAAGCTGGCTTTACCTCTCATTAGCTGAATGACCTCAGGTAAGTCTCTTTGCCTCCGTGTCCTCATCTACAAAATAAAAATAATAGAAACAATGCCATCACGGGCTGTTACAAGGATTAAATGAGTTAACGGTTATAAAATTCTTAGAAGAGGAGCAGTACAGAGTGAGCACTATGCAAATTTTAGCGATTATTAGATGACCTTGAAGGTTCTGTCCAACTCAGAACTGCGATGGGTCAGAGCTTGTGGTAAAGGAATCTGGGATAGGATAATAGAGTAATCTGATAAGCTTATACAGTGTGAAAGTCCTAACACTAATCTTGGAGTGCACATGTGTGTTGGGGTGGGGGTTGAGGGGAGCAGCATGAGGATGCAGAGAAAGGAGGCATGGTCTGCCTAACAAAAGCACAAACTGTGTTTCCCCGAAAATAAGACCGAGCCGGATAATCAGCTCTAATGCGTCTTTTGGAGCAAAAATTAATATAAGACCCATTTTTATTTTACTATAAGATATATACTATATTTTACTATAGTATATACTATAACATAAGATCAGGTATAATATAATATAATATAAGACCAGTTCTTATATTAATTTTTGCTCCAAAAGACACATTAGAGCTGATTGTCCGGCTAGGCCTTATTTTCGGGGAAACACGGGATTTACAAGCTATGGACATTCTTTTTTTAATGATGAGAAGCTTGTGAAAACCATTTAAAAACTTCCCTAATTAAAAGGAATGCTCCTAATTAAACTTTATATGATCTTCACACTTTGCCCAATCATTCATATAAATGTAGTGAACATAAGCTATAAGAAAAATGAATTACAAGAGCACTGTAATACAAACTCATTTTGCATACTTGTAGTGTTTCTTAATTTTAATATCTAAGGTCAAATTCTCCATGTTCATAAATCTATTATAGGCTAGAACTGTTATAATGTACCTGTCATTCCTTAAAAGACCTAACTCATAATTAATAAAAACTTAATAAGCAATAAAAGTATATGGGTTAGTAGCTGATTTTCCAGCTCTTCCAAAATACATGTTTGAATTAATTTCCTGTGTTCTTTATCAACAATAAGAAAGCAACATGATAGAATTTAAATATTCTTGGGACTTTGAGATAATGGATTTTGTAGAAATGAGCCTTTGAAGCACAAGCAATTAAATGCCCCTATGTCAGTGCTTCTAAAACTGTTCAGCAGGATAAGTGTTGTTGGGTTCTTTGGTGGTGGGGGTGGGGGTTGGGGGCAGGTTTCCTGGTTAAAAAAAAAAAAAAAAGAAAAAGAAAAAAGAAACAGCTAAAAGTTACAAACTCTAACCTCTCCTAGAGATTCACAATGCATATTAGCACATCAAAATTCCTAATTACTTAGTTGCCCTGTGATGACATTATTTTACTGTCTTCATTTTCTAGAGGAGGACACTAAAGCACAGAGAGATTATGTAACTTAGATAAGGTCATTCAGCTAATAAATCACAAAGTCGGGACTCAACTCCATGCAGTCCAGTTCTGGAGTTCAACTTGACATTATAATGTTTTATTATTTTGTTTTATTTTAGGAAGAAAGTCTGGCAGTTAAACTTCTTCTGCATTTAAGAGTGTAATTTCCTCCCAGTTAGCTTTCCTCCATGACCAAAAGCATGACAATCTGTTAAAGAATACTGTTAACTTTACAGCCCAGGGTTTCTTAAACTTATTTGATCTTAGAAATGTATATTCTAGGGACAGTCCTAAATATCTGGTAAAGCTTGTATACCAGAAACTCCAGGGAGAGAAAATAAAAGCAAAAGTCTTCTTCACTTTCAGATGACAGAATTCACATTTAGGAAGAATTAGCTAATATTGCTATATATGATATTTGGATAAAAGAATTAGGGCTCTTTAGAAAGAAAAAGTAAGCTGAGAAAGATTTGATTAAGTGACAACGAACTCATTCACCAGTTCCCTGGTTATTAGGAAGAGGAAAGAAGAATGTTTAAAACAAGAGAACAAGTACTAATTCATACAGAGAGAAGAATATTGCTCTGAAAAGTGACACAGGTGGGAAATAAAAAGGCATTTAAGTAGTATTTTGAGATATATTTGTACAGCAGAAAGTGGCCAGGGAGAGACAGTAGGATTCACCTGACCTTTCTGATCGGTGGCTAAGAAAGAATAACATTCCTTTCCTCTAGTACAGAAGAGCCAGACTTTTGCCACTGGACTGCCTTGGGGTATCTGCTGGCAACTGAATCACAAGAGAATAATCTAGGGACCTGGGCCAGCATAGTAGCTCTCTATTACTGTCTCATGGTAGACAGGAATTCTACCATTTTCTTTTCTATGCATTTTTTCTCATTCAGAAAATCTATGTTGCTGTACGGTTGAGATTTCTTCTATACCAAATATCTTTCTGTTGTACAACAGGCCTGATTTATTAGTTGTCACCTTCAAGTGCCCTACCCGCATTAAGGGAATATGCATTCAATAGACTAAATCAGGGATACTCTGGGTAACACTCTCCTTTTCATGAAAATAGGCTTTTGATGTGACAGCTCTGCCTGGGAAAGCAGAAATAGTATTCCTTGCAATTTCAAATCTATCATACAGATCTTTCCCTTGAGGCCATCTTCTTCCGGTTTTCTTGGCTTTCATTTCTCTCATCTTTACAGACTGCCAGAACAAATGTCTTTTAAGGCCATTCATTTTTCCTGGAAAAAAAAAATGACTAGACATTTGAAGGACTTTATTTTTAAAACACTTTCACAAGAAGAGTAAATGTTGATTACTTGGGATATTCTTATACTTTACCAAGCCATTAAAAATGTTTGATGGGTCCCTACAAAGAAAAGCATGACTGAAACCCCAAAATAAATGAATGAGATGAATCTTGGAACATAAACTCATTTTGCAGTCTGGTCTCATTTATATTTGGTGTAAGTGCAACTTTCCAGCTTATTGCTCACAGTGCATTAGGAAAAGGTATAATTATAATTTAAATGTGAAACCCTACCAGCTCTGACTCGGTGAATTTATTAAGCAGGCCAACTTAAGGGTTTCTAATACGTGTAATGGGAAATACACTTTTGAAAACCGATTACTTATTATCCCAAATGCCTTCAATTTAAGCTTATGATATATGCACACATTTATTATGTAAAGTCATAAATATATTCCCTTTGTTGTTATTTTAAAAAGCGACATATACCAATTACCATGGACCAGCTATTGTTCTAAACAGTTTACATATACTAATTGAATTTGGTCCTCAAAACCATGATATGAGGTAGGTATTACTATCCCTTTTTACAGGTAAGGAAACTGAGGCACCGAGAGGTTAAGTAATTTTCCCAAGGTCTCACAGCTAGTTAATGACAGAACTAAGATTCAAACCCTGGCAGTGTGATTCCAATTTTAATATTATATTCATCATGAAAGATTCTGCAGGAATAGAGTCAAAGCACTTTATAAAATATGTATTAACTGACTTTATCATTCAATGTCAAACTTGACATTATGATATTTTATTATTTAGCTTTATTTTAGGAAGAAAAGTCTAGCAATTAAAACTTTTTTATCTGAACTTTCCACTTATGAATATAATTTCCCCCAATGAGCTTTTCTGCATAAAGCACAATTTATCTTTTTATTTAAAGTAGATAAGAAAGGCTTAGAGATAAGATACTCTAATAAACAGTTACATTTATTCAAACAAAGAGTAGAGGACAGAGCATATATGGATGGGCAGAGTGCAGGGGGCTGGAAATTTTAATTTCCACAATGTCTCTCCAGCTTTCTGTATCTTATTTTTAGAATCAGCCTGTCACCCCAAAATGTCATTTAGAAGTATTAGTGATGGGCCATTTTGGTGGGAGTTTCAATTAGTATTAACAGGAAGTTCATTTAAAAGAAAAGATAAAACTTTTAAAAAAAGTTATAGGTTCATATTATTTCTCAAAAGAATAATGATTAAATATTTATATGTAAAAGTTAAATAGCAGAAGTCTATAGAACTGATATGAAAGCCTTTCTATTGATTCAACTTATCAAGGGAAAAGAAGAAGTATGAGTTTGAAGTCTACTCTCTCTCCCATATATAACTTACTGAGTTTCCTCATCACTGTTCCCCATATGTTTCGGGTTAGCTTTTACGTGTGTTTGAACATGCATGTAAAAAAAAAAAAAATGTCCTCAGATAAGAATCCTTGACTTTTCCACTTGGAGGGAATTCATTACCTCAGCCTTCAGAAAACTTGTTCAAATGCCCAAACTATGCGTAATCTTAGATTCTGCTTCTCTATTGAGTCTTATTGTGGGCTGTCAAAATATTTAGAGTCATTACATCTCAGCAGTTAGCAGAAGTGTTTGTTGCTGAAGACATACTATGCCAGCTCCAAACCCTGTGGCACCAAAGTCCATAACTAGCAATAATATCCAATGAAGGACTTAAGAGTACTATTGCTCTGTTCTGTTCCATTTCATTCAGAAACAAATTGAATATTTCTGCTCCTTTTCTTGCATAGACTAGTTCCTGTTAATAGTGCTGGATCCTTCTCATGTTGACCCAGGGGGTGCTGGGCCCTCTAAGGTCTCCCCACTGGGCCCATCTGTGTTGCAGAGTGGTAATAACACTTCAGAAGGGAGAACAGCCCCCTATGTGCAGCATACAGTACTAACTACTATGCAAAGAATACAAGTATTGCTCCAAATTCTCTGGCTTCTGCATCTTTCTTACTTACCTGCAGAGGATCTTGGGAGATATTGAGCCTGACCAGATGCTGGGTGGGAAGAGAATCCTCTCATGGGCATGAGAGAAAAGGGCCCTCATTTAGCAGTCTCTCTCTCCACATTCCCCTTGGTGCTATAGCACATTTCAAAAAACAACAATTTTTTGACCTATTGTTTATTATATTTCACAACTGGCAGACATTTTGAGAATTCTGCAATTTAGTTATCAAAAGGCAAATTTGTAACAGATAATTGAAATCCTATGAACATATGTGCCCTATGAATATATGACTAAATAAATACAGGAGTCCAATAAATATAAGACTCAAATACTTGGAAAGACATTCCATCAAAAAGAAACAAGAAACAATCCTACTTAATGAGCAATTCTGAGCAGTTTCCTGGCCAGCAATTTTAGATGCCTATTAAAGTATCAATCACGTTTTCTTTCAAAATCTTAATTATAATCTTCCTATGTAAATATAAGCAAAATAGTATTGAAATGAACCTGTTATGTGCAGTGCTGATCATTTTGAAGGTTTATTTAATATCAGCATTTATAATTCATGACATTAGAATATTCAAGTGAATTAAAATTCTTCACATAATGAAATAAAACTAAAACCGTATTTAATGAACACCGATTGAACCCAAACTTATACGTAAAACACTGTTGTTTGCCTCATCAACGTTAACTATTTCTCTCCCTCACAGAGCATTGATTTTGTTCAGTTATCAACCTTCTCTTATGGCCATGATGTTTAGGGGAATCAGAGCTATCCTTGGCCTCAACGAATGGAAGATTTGTCAAGTCCTGATGGCCTGGTCTATGACAAATTTAGACCTGGGTATATGATGAAATTCCACCTAAGGAAAGATGAGGAGACTTCTGCTAAGTAGGGATGCTTTGAAATAGGGGTTCTTGCTTTTAAAAAGAGATTCACAAAGGAAATCTTCTGTTAAGCATCATGTTTGTATGTTATTTCTAGAACAACGGTGGCCATTGCACAATCATGAGAGGAGCCATCCAAGAGCAGAGCAGACACCTATTACAGCTAAGTGGAAAGAGAAGAGAAACTTGGATCGTTGATCTGTTGTTCAGATACTGAATTAGTCATTTTTTGAGCCATGCTAATTTGGCACTCCCTATTACATGACATAATATAGTTTCCTTACTGTTTAAATGGTTGTCAGATATTTGTTGTTGTTGTTGCTGTTATTCACAGATGAAAGCAATCTAATTCATACAAAGAATAAGGCTTTGAACCTGTGAAGCACTATGGAGAATAAAATAAAAAATATACAAATAACTACACATAAGTACAAATAACTACAATATCATGTTGGTCAATGTAGGAGTTGAAAGTAGGCAGGGAAAACACTAAACTGGTGATGATAGGGTGGGGAATGAGAAAGAAAATCTCATGAAAGTTGATGTTTCTTATGTGGCACATGGCTTGAAAGGATAGAGTTGTGTTTACCACAAGCAAAATTAAACAGAGTGCAGAGTGGGGAATAAGGCTGAGAGAGCAAACAGGAAAAAGAGCTTTATTGGTAGGGTGACTGTATATATAATTTAGCATCCAAACTACTACACTTCTGAGTGTGAAGTGGGAACTTAGTAATATTGATATCAAAACAGCAGGAATAAACTGGGACTGACCCAGGCAAACTAGGACATATGGTTACCACAAATATAGGGCAAAAGGAGAACATAAATAAAGTCTCAGAGGAGGGAAAGTATAGGATGTCCCTGAGAAACAGTAAGTGGCCCAATTTGGCTGGAATGTAGACCAGATATGGAGGCTCCATGGGACATAATCTTGAGACCATGATGTGATGTAAATGTCTTGAGAGCCAAGTGAGAAGTTGGTACTTAATTTTGTTCACTGTGGAAGGCTATGAAATTGTTTGGCAAGGGAGTGGTTTGAGCAGACCTGTGCTTTAGGAAAATCAATCTGGAAGCCGGGGAGATTGGCAAGAGGGGTGAAAAGCCAGGTAAGTAGCTATTGCACTAATGCTTTCCAGGTAATGAGCCAGGCTTACAGCAGTGGGAAAGCAGAGGGGCACATGCAAATAATGAGAGGAGAGCAGGGGAAAAGAAAGGCTTATGGGTAAATTTTGAGATCACCTACAACAGCGGAGTGGGGAATAAAAAGAGGACCAAAGAAAGGACGTAGAGCAGGAGTGTCAGCAAGATGGAAGAAAATGATAAAGGAAATCATAAGAGGGGAGAATTTCAGGCAAGAAGCAGATTCTCAATCAGCCGCTTTAAGTGTTGCACAGAAGTGGGGGAAGTTCATGTCCAAGCAAGAAGGTTGTTGGTGGTGGCCTTCATGAGAGGCTTTGACAGTGATAAAAGCAGAAACTGTTTTCACATTGCCCTTGTGTTTTAGAAAACCTTGTTAGTTGAATCAATGGAGCCATCCCCCTAAAAGTCTAACCTTAAAATGACTCCAGTGTATTCAACTAAAACAATGAAATCAATTCAGGGAAGAATAGGAGGGACTCTGAAATAGATTATAGGTGTTTCATCCTACGTCATTCTTAGCTCTGGATTGTCCATCCCTCTTCACAAAGTCAAGGTCACTAAACTACCATTCTTTCTCCCTTGTCTCCAAACTTTTAAGGTCAGCTCTCCCTGATCTCTGAAAACCCTGATCTTAGGCAGAGGAGATTTACACAGCTATAGCCCAAGCTCTGTGATTCAAGGTCAAGTCTCTGCTGCTAATTCCGGTGGAATATTCTGGCCTATATTTGATAGTGAGATTTATACACTGCATTCCTGAAATGCAGGTTCTACTTTGCGCCTGGTTTCTGCTAGCTGATCTCTGTTCCTGAGCCTCTGCTTTGGTCATCTATTTAGCACCCAAGTCCATCTAACAATGAGACTGTCTGTTCCCATCTGCCCTCCTGGCACTGGAGTTTTTCTACTGAATCCTATATGGTGGTTAAGGCCCTATCCTGTACTTAGTAACAGATTTTCCTAACACACACTAGTTCCTAGATTCTTAGGAGCTGTGCTTGCCCAATACCAGGTCATGCCACTACTCCCCACCTGCCTCCCTGATGCAGGCTTTCCTAGAACACCTGTCCTCTGTAACTTTTCCTTCCACAGCCCATCTTCTGCTGCAGAATGAGATGCCCAGAGCACCTTTGGAGGAGTCTACCCTTCTGTGTCCATTCCGCAATTGTTTCCATGGCCCAGCTCTTCCTGGTTTAATCAATTCCATTGGGTTATAGAGTAGGTCTCTGCCTGACCTGTCCTAATACATTGTCATACGTTTTTGTGTGCAATCTCATCTTTGCAAAGAGCATCCAGGCAAGTGGGAACACTTGGAAATTCAAACCAGAAGAAAACAGGTTCTCCTTTGGTCCCCTGTATTAATTTCTAAGTGTTTATTTGGCCGGCACAGCTGATTGATTTCCTAAGGTAGAAATATAAAATTAAACACGGGGAGAGCTTTTAGAAAACTATTCATCATGTTTGTTTATTGTAGTGTCTTGGTCTTTAAAAGATAAAATGTTCCATAGATTTCGTCAAAATGGCGGCATGAGGTGAGCCTCTATAATGCTCCCCTGGAATTTACAACTAATCGAACAACTATAACTCCACAAAGGACTCCCTACACAGCAGACAGGCAAGACGAAGAAGCCCACTACTGAATTCACCTAAGGGTGAGGGAAGCGCGCGAGCCGGGGAGGAGGGAAGGGAGAAGTGTGGAGACAGAGCCGCGCAGGTGTAGGACGCAGACCTAGCTCAGTGCTCCGAGCTCGCTGCTTCCCGGAACTACCGCAGCTGCGGGAGAGGGACGAACTCGGACTGCTAGGGCTCCGCTTATGGCCCACAGGGTTGAGGGGGCAGCATATAACTCAGCTGAACCCAACGCTCACGGCAGAGACCTTGGAGAAAAGACTGAGGGAAGAAGGCTGAAAACGGTGGTTTAAGCCCGCACTGCCGAGCAGAGAACGGAAGCCTTAGGCACTGAGACTAGCCGCCCCCTTCCTACCATCCCAGAGCTCGCCCCGCCACCACGTGCCCGGTGCTAGAAGCAGAAAAGTAGCAGTGTCAGATCAAAAGAACAGAATATTTGCTGTTCTGAGAACTGTGGACTGCAGACACAGATTCGCAACCCAACTAGTTCCGGCAAAGGGGAGGGAGCTGTGGAAGCAGGACCGGCTGTGGTGGTGGTCACCGCCATTGCTCTGGGCCACCTCTCACAACTCACCTGCCCCTGGCCCCACCTATCTGGGCAGATCCCTGCAGGAGTAAACAGAACTGCTGAAACCTATGGGCTCTGAATCTGGTGCAGGAAGAGCTTTGGAACTTCAAAAGCTCTCCGCATACCCACACAGACACTGTGCCCTGTGATCCAGGCAAACTACTAACAGAGGAGAAGCCCGTCTCCCAGAGAATCCCCCCATTGTGTGAGAAATTGGAATAGTGCAGAGAAAACATAGCACTACCGTGTGAGAGGGAAAACAGGCTGCAGTCGGAGAGAAAATAAAACATTCTACCCACAAGTACTGGAAAACAAAAGAAAGACCTCTTCCTATCAATCTGTTGCAGAAGCCACTCCTGTAGATGTCTAGGAAGAGAAATAATAAATCAGTAATTGCCATGAATAACCAAAGCAACAAGACAGCTCAGAAAGAAAGTGGAAAGTCTCCAGGAAAGGAACATAAAGATATGGAAATATGTGACTTAAATGACAGAGAATTCAAGATTGCAGTTCTGAAAAAACTCAACGTGATGCAAGAAAACACAGAAAGGCAGTTTAATGAACTGAGAAACACAATCAAAGAACAACATGAACATTTTACGAAAGAGAGTGAAATTTTAAAAAAGAACCAAATAGAATTTCTGGAGATTAAGAACTCAATAGAAGAAATTAAGAATGAAATAGCCAGCTTACGTAGTAGAGTTGACCAGATGGAGGAAAGAATCAGTGACACCGAAGATAGAAACCTGGAAATGACACGGATGGAAGAAGGAAGAGACTTGAGACTTAAAAGAAATGAAAGAACTCTACGAGAACTTTCTGACTCCATCAGAAAGAGCAATATAAGAACAATGGCATACCAGAAGGAGAAGAAAGAGAGAAGGGAACAGAGAATATATTCAAACAAATTGTTGATGAGAACTTCCCTAACTTGTGAACAGAACTGGATCGTCAAATCCAAGAAGCAAATGGAACACCTAATTACCTCAACCCCAACAGGCCTTCTCCAAGGCACATTGTATTGAAGCTGTCTAAAATCAACGACAAAGAAAGAATCCTCAAAGCAGCCAGGGAAAAGAAGATGGTAACTTACAAAGGAAAGCCCATTAGATTATGATCAGATTTTTCAGCAGAAACTCTACAAGCCAGGAGGGAGTGGAACCAAATATTCAAACTATTGAAAGAGAGAAATTATGAGCCAAGAATAATATATCCAGCAAAGATATCCTTTAGATATGAAGGAGGAATAAAGACCTTTCCAGACATACAGAAGCTGAGGGAATTTTCTAATACATGACCTGCACTACAAGAAATACTAAAGGAGGCTATTCGACCAGCATCAAAAGGGACAATTTGTGGCAACCAAAACATAAAAAGGTGGAGAGTAAAGGCCTGAACCGGAATATGGGAATGGAGAAAGTAAGCGTGCTCAAGAAAATGGCATACTCTAAATATCAAACTTTCTTTTACATAAACTTAAGGGTAACCACTCAAAAAAAATCCAGAACTGAAATGTATACTGTAATAAAACAAGAAACAGAAGGAACATCATAGAATACCACCACATAGAAATAATAGACAACAACAAAAAGGCAAAGAAACAATGGAGACACAGCCTTACCAGAAAATTAAAGATAGAATGACAGGAAATCCTCACATATCAATAATCATCCTAAATGTAAATGGACTGAACTCACCAATAAAAAGGCACAGAGTAGCAGATTGGATCAAAAAACTAAATCCAACCATATGCTGTCTCCAAGAGACGCATCTCAGCTACAAAGACAACATTAGACTCAAAGCGAAAGGGTGGAAATTGACACTCCAAGCAAATGGTACCCAGAGAAAATCAGGTGTAGCCATACTGATATCAGATGAAACAGACTTCAGGGTGAAAAAGGTAACAAGAGACAAAGATGAACATTTCATAATGGTAAAGGGGACTATACAACAAGAAGACATAACAGTCATCAATATTTATGCCCCTAATCAGGGAGCACAGAAATATACCAAGCAACTACTAACAGAACTAAAGGGAGAAATTGACCAAAACACAATTTTACTAGGGGACTTAAATACATCATTGACAGCTATGGATAGATCATCCAAACAGAAAATAAATAACGAAATAGCAGCCCTAAATGACACATTAGATGAAATGGACATAATTGACATATATAGAGCACTTCATCCTACAACATCAGACTATACATTTTTTTCTAGTGTACATGGAACATTCTCAAGGATAGACCATATATTGGGACATAAAATCAGCCTCAGCAAATTTAACAAGATTGAAATCATACCAAGCATATTCTCTGATCACAAGGCTTTGAAATTGGATATCAACTGCAAAAAGAAAGTGGGGAAAAACACAAATACATGGAGATTAAACAACATACTTTTAAAGAAAAACTGGGTCAAAGAAGAAATTAGAGGAGAGATCAAAAGATACATAGAAACAAATGACAATGAAACTACATCCTACCAAAATTTTTGGGATGCGGCAAAAGCAGTTTTAAGAGGGAAATTTATATCATTACAGGCCTATTTCAAGAAACAAGAAAACTCCCAAATAAATAACCTCACAGTAAACCTTAAAGAACTAGAAAAAGAAGAACAAATGAAACCCAAGGTCAGCAGAAGAAAGGAAATAACAAAAATCAGAGCAGAACTAAATGAAATAGAGAACAAAATGACAATAGAAAAAAATTAATATGACAAAGAGTTGGTTCTTTGAAAAGACTAACAAAATTGACAAACCCTTGGCTAGACTCACTAAATTAAAAAGAGAGAAGACACTAATTAACAAAATCAGAAATGAAAAAGGGGAAGTATCACGGATGCCACAGAAATACAAAGGATCTTCCAGGAATACTATGAAGGACTACATGCCACCAAATTCAATAACCTAGAAGAAATGGACAAGTTCTTAGAAACATATAGCCTTCCTATGCTGAACCACGAAGAACTGGAAAATCTAAAGAGACCAATCACCAGTAATGAAATTGAATCAGTCATCCAAAACCTTCCCAAAAGCAAAAGTCCGGGACCAGATGGCTTCACTAGTGAATTCTACCAAATCTTCAAAGAGTATCTAATACCTGTCCTACTCAAACTCTTCAAAAAAATTGAAGAAGAGACAGTACTTCCTAACTCATTTTATGAGGCCAACATTACCCTGATACCAAAACCTGGTAAGGACAACACAGAAAAAGAAAACTACAGACCAGTATCTCTGATGAATACAGATGCAAAAATTCTAAACAAAATTCTGGCAAATCGAACACAACAATGCATTAAAAAGATTATTCATCACAACCAAGTGGGGTTCATCCCCAGGGCACAAGGAAGGTTCAACATCTGCAAATCCATCAGTGTGATACATCACATAAACAAAATAAAGGACAAAAATCGTATGATTATATCAATTGATGCAGAAAAAGCATTTGACAAGATACAACATCCATTTATGATTAAAACACTGAATAAAATAGGTATAGAAGGAAAATACCTTAACATAATAAAGGCCATATATGACAAACCCTCTGCTAATCTCATAATTAATGGTGAAAAACTGAAGCCCTTTGCTCTACGTTCAGGAATGTGACAGGGCTGTCCCCTATCACCTCTGCTTTTCAACATAGTGTTGGAAGTCCTTGCCAGAGCAATGAGGCAAGAGAAAGAAATAAAAGGCATCCAAATTGGGAATGAAGAAGTTAAATTGTCACTCTTTGCAGATGACATGATGCTATATATAGAAAACCCTAAAGACTCCACCAAAAAGCTATTAGAAACAATCAACGAATACAGTAAAGTTGCTGGCTACAAAATCAACCTACAAAAGTCCATTGCATTCCTATATACTAACAATGAAATCTCAGAAAAAGAAATACAAAAAACTATCCCTTTTGCAATTGCAGCAAAAAGAATAAAATACCTAGGAATAAACTTAACCAAGGATGTGAAAGACCTATATGCTGAAAACTATAAGACATTTTTGAAAGAAATTGAAGAAGGCACAAAGAAATGGAAAGACATTCCATGCTCATGGATTCGAAGAATCAACATAGTTAAAATAGCCATATTACCCAAAGCAATATACAGATTTAATGCAATCCCCATCAAAATCCCAATGGCATTTTTTAAAGAAATAGAACAAAAAATCATCAGATTTGTTTGGAACCACAAAAGACCCACAATAGCCAAAGCAATCTTAAGAAAAAAGAACAATACTGGAGGTGTCACACTCCCTGACTTTAGCTTGTACTACAGGGCTACAATAATCAAAACAGCATGGTATTGGTAGAAAAATAGACACATAGACCAATGGAATAGAATTGAGAACCCAGAAATAAAACCTCATAAATATGGACAGATAATTTTTGACAAAGAAGCAAAAAACATACAATGGGGAAAAGAAATCCTCTTCAATAAATGGTGTTGGGAGAATTGGAAAGCCACGATGAAAAGAATGAAACTGGACTGCTATCTGTCACCATATACCAAAATTAATTCAAAATGGATCAAAGACTTAAGCATAAGACCTGACACAATAAACTGCATAGAAGAAAACATAGGTACTAAACTTATGGACCTTGGGTTCAAAGAGCGTTTTATGAATTTTACTCCAAAGGGAAGTAAAAGCTAAAATAAACGAATGAGACTATATGAAACTTAAAAGCTTCTGCACAGCAAAAGAAACCATCGACAAAATAAAGAGACAACCAACTGAATGGGAGAAGATTTTTGCAAACAGTGCCTCCGATAAGGGGCTAATATCCAAAATATACAAGGAACTCATGCAACTGAACAACAGGAAAACAAACAACCCAACTAAAAAATGGGCAGACGACCTGAAGAGACATTTCTCCAAAAAGGACATACAAATGGCAAATAGACATATGAAAAAAGGCTCAACATCACTAATCATCAGAGAAATGCAAGTAAAAACCACAATGAGATATCACCTCACCCGAGTCAGAATGGCTATCATCAACAAGACAAATAGTAACAAGTGTTGGAGAGGCTGTGGAGAAAAAGGAACCCTCATACACTGTTGGTGGGAATGCAGACGGGTGCAGCCGTTATGGAAGGCAGTGTGGAGGTTCCTCAAAAAATTACGAATAGAATTACCATATGACCCAGCAATCCCTCTCCCGGGTATCTACCCAAAAAATCTGAAAACATTTATACATAAAATCACGTGTGCTCCAATGTTCATTGCAGCTTTGTTTACGGTGGCCAAGACATGGAAACAACCAAAATGTCCTTCGATAGATGAATGGATAGAGAAGTTGTGGTATATATACACAATGGAATACTATTCGGCGGTAAGAAAAGATGATATAGGAACATTTGTGACAACATGGATGGATCTTGAGAGTGTAATGCTGAGCGAAATAAGTCAGACAGAAAAAACAGAGAAGCATATGATTTCACTGATATGTGGTATATAAAGCAAAAACAACAAAAGAACAAGACAAACAAATGAGAAACAAAAATTCATACACACAGACAGTAATTTAGTGGTTACCAGAGGGTAAGGGGGTGGGGGGTGGGAGATGAGGGTAAGGGGGATCAAATATATGGTGATGGAAGGAGAACTGACTCTGGGTGGTGAACACACAATGGGATTTATAGATGATGTAATACAGAATTGTACACCTGAAATCTATGTAATTTTACCAACAGTTGTCACCCCAATAAATAAATTAAAAAAAGATAAAATGTTCCAGCAAACAACTGGGCATGCATTTGTGGATGGAATAAATAAATACACGTTAAACTCTAGAGTGGTGGGTGGGTATTTTAGGGAGATATAGGAAAAAAGAAAAGAGGCTTGGCTTGGTTGATTCATAAATTGAATAGCTGCCATCTGAGTAAATGGTGTTAGCTATGGCAAACATAGGATCTGGCTGGGACGCTTGTGTACCTGACAGCACAGCCATGCCTTGGTGGCAGTGTTTCATCATCCCTCTACACACTCATATACAGACAATCTGTGTGGCTCAGAATTCATGCCTTTGCCAATATTTTAATATATTAAAAGAATCTTTATTCATATCACATATTCAGTCACAGGACAGCATCCTCTTTTATGGTGCCATGAAATCCACAACCCCTCATATTCCCCTTTTTATCCTGTCTACTTATCTGGGATCATACATCAATTGAGAATAATTTGGGGAAAGCAGAATTGACAAAAGGAGATAAGAAGAGATAAATACAAATAAATCTCAGGTAATGCTATGGGAAGGAACTAACACCCAATTTTTCTTTCATCTCTATTCTATTTAATGTTCTTATTGGTTTAGCTGTTTTCTCCTAATTCAAAACACCCATTACACATAAATTCTTCTGGTTGTTTATTTCAACTCAATACGGTCTTGATTCACTAGTTGAGTATGTTTATATCATTTGACCTACTTCACCGGACCTTCTAAGTGCAAAATTTCCAATTGGCATCTCAGCGATTTGATGTTCATTTGGAACATCATCCATCAAAGATGTTTCTAAACCTCCTTCTCTGCATCAAAGATGCTTCATGGTTGCATTTGGACGTGTTTCAATTACAGTTCGGTTTTCGAACGTAATCCATTCTGGAAGACTGCTCGAGTTCTGAAACGTTTGAAAACCGAGGCACAGTATCCCCATAGAAAGTAATGCAAAACGGATTAATCCATTCCAGACCTTTAAAATCAACCCCTAAAACTGCAAATTTAGCATGAATTTTACTATCTAATGATACCATAGATCTATAAAATCTATGGTGTTCGTAAACCGAAATGGAGACATTCGAAAAGCGAGGCACCACTGTACACATAAATTATTGTTCTCCCCACTTGTTCTTTTTTCTCCTTGTACAAACTCCCTAATACAATCAAATGGACTAAGTGGAAGAAATATGCTCCTTCTTTTCAAAACTTCCCCTGGGCTCTCTGAACACATGCCTTGCATGTCACTCACTGGAGGATGGTGGAAAAAGAATGGGATTTGGACCCAGGAAGACCTTCTGTTTCAAGTTACTTAACTTTATGCAAGTGACCTTACATTTTTTGAGGCTCAGTTTCTTCTTTTGCAAAAGGGTGATGATGATACAAAAATGATAGAACAGTTGTGAAAATTAAATTAGCCCTCCCTGCCTCCCGAAAGCACTGGCTTCTATACAATGAGCACCTTCTATAAGAAAATAGAATCAAGGAGGGCAAGTAACTGGACCTATAGAACACTAATTAGTAGTAGGTTCAGGATCCCGACAAATTATGTCTGATTCTAAATCTACCTCAATAAATATTAGTTCTCTCTCCCTTCCTACCAAATTGAAATACACCCACTCCTCGTGGAAGCCTCCTGTCATTGAGTAGATAAAATGCCATGTTGTCAGAGAAGCCTTCTCTATAGCCTGAGTTCACGCTGATTATTTTCTTCACTGGGCTACCACAGCATTTCACTCATTAATATAGCCACCTGCCCGGTCTCAGGCGTCCCAGGTATTCTTCTAGTACTGGGATGAGTTTCAAAATGTGAAGGTTATTTCTGCGTGACTGGATCCCTGACTGGACCGCAAACTTCCTGAGGTCAGCAGAGCTCTTCTCACTGCCCTTTTCTTCACTCACTGCAAAGAACTTCAACAGACGTTTAAAACACCAGGGACAGGATCTAATCGAATGAACCTCTGCCACTGTTTGGGTTGCAAGACTGAGCAAATCTAATTTTTCTGAGTCTGGGTTTCATCATCTTTAAATTATTACAATACCCACGCCATCAGAGTGCTGTGACCCATTCTGTGAATAACAGAGTTTTACATGTAAGGGGTCATGTTGTTGTTTTGTTGGTGTCTGATGTCACATTATTTAACCCATGAATGCCAGAGTGAATGAATGTTCGGCAGATCACCTCTGCACTAGCAGCTGTAAGGTCAGAAATTTCATTCCACATCAAGGCCTTCTTAATTCTATTACCTCACATCTGTTGTTTAGACTCTGCTCATAATCAATTTCTGAGTCACTGATGGCTGCCTAATGGGAAGGCTTCCTGGTCTCGCTGCTGGTGATGCAGTGTGGGCTGCCGAGCCTCATGCCCCAGACTGTGCACCTGGGGAGCCTCATGTCACCACCTGTGCTGTCCTCTGGCCTTGCTGATTCTGACCAGACTGCCCCGTTTTGCCCTACTTCTCAGCATCCTCGTCCCAGGCTGTCATCTCTTCAATGACCCTGGCTCAGCACCGGTCTCTGATGGCCAAAAGCCTGCCTGCTACAATCCAAGCTGCCATCCGTGCCTTGGCCTTCTTGGACCTAAATGTACCACCAGCTCCCCCAGTCTTTGCAATCACACCCTCGTCAGGTGCCAGCACTGCTCTAGATCTTTTTGCTTTGGGGAAAACAAAAACCTAAATTCTGTGGTCTGACTCTCCCACCTCTTTTTTCCTATGCCCAGCTTTTCCAGACGTGGCCAACTTACACATCGCCAAAGTGTTGACTGCTTTAGCTCTTTATGGTTTGTTCTTGCCATGCCATTAACCTGACTGCTTTTACAAGCTTTCTTTGCAACCTATAATGTGTTTCCTCTTTCAAATTCCTTTAAGTTCTCCCTTCCACATGAATGAAGCCAAGACACTAGCACATTCACAACACAACATTTATGTAAATCCAATTAATCCAATCAAAGCTGGTATGTGTAAAAGCCTGTCTTGTGTGCTCTTTAAAGTCATTTCGCATGAATGCAAATTATAATTAGATGACTAAATTTAGAAGTATAGACCATCTTGCAAGAAAGCCAAGCATATTCAATCCTTAATACCATAAACTGGAAAATCTGAGTTTCACCTACCAAGAATAGTACTGTCCTATTTCACATACATTTCAATCCACACTTGCTGAAAGAACTGTAATATCATGTCCCCAGATTTCTAAAGCAACATATAGATGCACCTATTTCCCTTTAATTTCCAATTTATAATGAGGAGATTTAAGACATTTATTACACAGGTGAGCACACCTGTTAAACAATTTAGCAAATGCAGCTTAAGATGAAGCTTAAGATGGAAGCAAAACATAGCAACAGTAACAAAAATATCCTTGCCAATTTAAATTAGCTGTGCTTACCAACATGAACTTTCATAATTGTACAAATATTGATCTTTTAGCATTATTCACGTAGCAAATAACGATTTAAAATCATATAGTGTGTGTGTCATTGGAGTTAACTTCTTAGTAATTATCTAATTAAAAGTTGATTTGATAGTGATCTGTTTATTTTAAAAATGTAAGTACTCTGGAACACATTTAGCAGCAGAGACCAATGTGATGAATATTGCCCCAGATTCCTTAAAACGTTGAACAACATTCTAATGTTTTTCCTTTAATTTACTAAAGTAAAGTCAGTCACAGAAGTAGAATTACTTTTGTAACATAAGGAGACTTAGATGTTGAATGGGGCATCATTTTGCAGACAGTGAGGTTAAGAGGTTAGAACGTGTATCACAGGTTTACCTCTTCAAGCTGGGTGGGGTGGGAATTTTGACTTCATCTCTGAGTATTACTGTAATGTATTTCCCACTAAACAGCTTTGTGTTCTGAACCTAATCCCTTCTGTGTTATACACCTTCCCATTCCAGGCATTCTTGGAGTTCCTTCAACCTATGATTTCTCCAGCCTAAAGGGCTGCACATTCTTTGCTTGGAACCCCTCACTTCCCTGACTAGCTAACATCATCTCCTCTTAGAAATCTTCTCTTTCATCATTCCTTCTTCTGTTTTCCTCACCCCACACCCATTGCCATTTATGTGTCTCTATCAGGATAGTATATTTGAGTTCAGTGAGGATAGGAATCCTTTCTCCCATCTTTAAATATGCAGAACCCGTTACACACACAAAGCCTCTTCCAGGGAGGATTCAGTAAACGTATTTTAATGAATACAAGAAGGAATGAATTACTGAATACCAGATCATTGTGCTTTAATGTAATTGCTAGTAGGCTATTTCATTTGCACCCATTTGATAAGTGAGGTGCTAATTTGCACTTGTTTGATATTTCACCCTAATTGGGAAATCCTGCATTTCAAGGCAAAGTATCCATAAACAATAAAATCCTGATTTCATTTTCTCAGTTCCTCCCGAAGTTAATTGAAGTTGTAAGTGATTTGCCTGCCCATGCAGCACTGAATCTTTCTTTACTCATTAATGTCATTCTCTAAAGTACCACTAATTTTTATCACTCTCTGAGGAAAGAACTCTTTTCAAAAATAGTTCCTTGTATTGAGTCAAATGTTTCAACTCTTAGTCTATGATTACTAATGAAAATGTACAGAGTATGATTCAGAGAACCTGAGTGACAATAAAATCATGACTCATCTCATTTAGAAACATTGCCAACTCTCTGAATCCTACATCGAAGAAAGTTTCCTAATATACTATATATACAAATTTCAGATGTAAAATGTACTGGTGGTTTGATTTGCAAAATAGGAAAGAAGATGAAGTGCTCTTTAAATCAACCAATTTGTGGTTTTGGAAGAACTGGGGAAAAAAAGTATTGAAATATAGAAAATGTCACACTTGGTGAAGAAACAGCATATGCTACAAAAATGCTTAAGTAGTGACAATTTAACATTTTAAAAATATGTGCTAAGGACAATTAAAGACATGGAGAAATGAATTAGTTGCTACAAAGGGAAAATATGATTTTTAAAAAATTTTAAACAAAATGATAGGTGTTTGAAATAGTCTCCATTTGAAGTAAATAAAATTTATTTTGAACTACATTTTACATAACTTTGATTAAATACAAAATTAAATGGGTGTATGTGAGGAAACTCTTTGAAATCAGGGATAACTAAGAAATAAAGCAAAATATTAAAGACTTGGGTCTTGAAAAAATTTGTACTTTATAACCTAAGTATCTATGAATGAGTAGTTCGTCTAAATATATTTTATCATGAAAACTAAATATATGAAAGTATTTTTAGTTTTCATTATCATGAAAATGCTAAATATACTTTAACATTTACTTAAATGCCTAGTCAATTGAAACAGTCTTAAAGAAAAGAGTACCCCAAATCATGCTAATTTCTGCTTCTTTAATTCTGTTACCTTAAAATACACAAATAGTTACCTATATCTACTATTGGAAAGACATTATATTAGACACTATGTGATGAGGAAAGATATATGAGGCCTATTTGCTGGTCTATAGTATTTATAATCTTCTGAAGGCCAAAATATTTGTATGTAATCAACTATAATGAATAACCATTGTATGTGCTAATACAATCAGAAGCATTTTAATAATAGCCTGATTCCAAGATGGCAAATCCAATTAGAAGAGGTTACTTAGAGCTTTGTCTTAAAGACTGAAAGCCCATATTAATCTCAGTTAAAAAGAACATACCACAATCTCTTAGTAATGTCTGTCGTAGTCATGGGAGGGGGACAGTGTATATCATTGTGCAGTGTTTTTGCCTATCTAAAAATAGTTTAATCTACTTCCTTTACAGATGAGACAACTAACCACAAGGTGGCTTTATACCAACCCCAAGGCTAGTGCATTAAAGTAGGAACAGTATAAAAAATTCCTGCTCTGCTTGCCAGGAGTAAAAATACACCTGGAATACATCATTCAGTGCTGGTGCCACACCTTAACATGTTGCGTACGGATCACGAGAATCTTCATGAGGGATTTAAACCCCACCGTACGCAACGTGTTAAAAACATAGGACATCGCAAATGAAGTCAGATGTGTGTGGCCAACATGGTGACCTGGACTCACATCCCCGCCATGAAAGATGGAGACTCTAAGTCTCAAGAAAGGAAGAGTCGAGAACTGAAAAACAACTTCTTGTGCTGGGAAACCATCCAGGTTGTTCCATGTGGCTTCAAAGGGTGAGACAGGCCAGTGAGCGGAAGATTCAGAGACAGACTTTACTTCATTGTAAGGTAGAGGTCTCTTAACAGTGAGGCTTGTCTTATATGCAGAAAGGGCTGCCTGGGGAGCCGTGAGTTACAGCAAGGAGGAAAGCTCAGGTCCCCTGCTTATCAGGCCAATGAGTCACTGTTCCTTTTTTTTATTTATTTTAATTTCAGATCATCATGAAACCTGCATGTACAAAATTTATTACCGATCATTTGCATTCACTGTTGCCATAAAATAGTACACATTACTGCAGCTTCTTTTATTCTGTCTTGCTTTCGCTCCAGCTCCCCATCCCGCATCTGCAACTACCCTCCTTTTTTACGGAGAGTATATAAGGGGGAAAGACTATTATTCAAAAAAGAAGTTTAAAGAAAATACAGATCACTGTTGACTGCAAGCTTCAAGGCAAGAGTTAGGAAAGAGGTGGGATTGGAAGGACCTAAATTAAAGGATGGGAAGCATTAGGTTGGTGCACAAGTAATTGCGGGTTTTGCAATTATTTTTAACCTTTTAAGCTGCAACTACTTTTGCGCCAACCTAATATTTCAATAGATGGAAAAGAAGAGCAGGGGGAATAACAGAAACCAGAGCATAGAAGAGAACTGCTTTCCTAAGTCTCTACTGTTTCCCAGTAAATGGCACCACAGGACTGGACCAAGGGTTTTTGCTGTCATTTTGACAATATTCTTAAGTCCCTTCAAAAAAGAAAAAAAGACTTCAAAATATAATAAAATATAAATGTAGAAATGTTTATGCTTTTCTCTTAAATATATTAATACCGCTGAATATTCTTTCATGCCTCTAACTAGTTGCCAAACCTCAAAGATATGACTATGCCTTGCATGAAGCAGATATGTTATATGTGAGTTATATGTAGTGTTATAATTATGTTAAAATCACACTATACGAATTTCCAATCTGTGCATCAAAAATGGGTAGGATTTTGTTATAATCACTTATAGTGAGTGTCACATGTAGTTTTACTTTTTATCCGAAAAGATCTGAAGCTAGGAATGTAAAAGAAGGCATAACAGAGCCAAATTATTTGGGAATTCAATGCTCTTGTTCTTTATCTGCTACTACCGTACCTGTTCACTATCACAAATGAAGTGTAAAATCTTTTCAGTCAACAGTATAAAGTCACAAGAAAAGAACTCATAATAACATACTCCACCTCTCTCTCCCAACTAATACTGCTATGCAGTGAGATGCATTGCAGGTGGTCTTAACACATTCAGGAGGCGGTGAAAAACCCAGCACAGGGACAAGGACTGTCCCGTGTTAAAGGCACCTTGGAGCCATTCTGCCTAGGTATGCCAGTTCCTTGCAGTGGGGCTCTGAGCTAGATGTTAACGCTTCCTATGCTTCAGTGTCCTCATCTGCAGATTGAGATAACAATAGTGCCAATCTTCAATGTTGTTTTGAGAATTAAGTTAGTAATACCTGTAAAGCACTTAACAGCAGTAAGTGCCCTTATATACTGCTAACTCTTTGTGTTAACTTCTCATTAGTAGCATGGCCTTGGGCAAGTCACATAATCTCTCTGCTCATTCATCTGAAAAT